>NC_092678.1:13632351-13932351 GCF_964355755.1 Antedon mediterranea
TGTTGCTGAGATAATTTCATTCTGAAATTTCTACTTTTGCATTTCATTTTGAAACCGTAAAGATGTTAAAAATTACAATAAAATACGGGTCCCGTAATTTCACCTATTTTACACTGTTTGTGATATGTATACAGATTGTACTGTGCATACTATATGACACAAAATAACATAATTCAGAAATAACAACATATCATATTCTTCAGTTCAGGTCATAATGCCTTAATATTTTTCTGTGTGCAATATTCTAACGTATGACGTGCACGTGGCGTTTGTCGAGCGGATAACTAACCCGTCAAAGTGACGAGTTTCATGTCTAGTTCTTCTTTCTTTCCACGAATTTTGTCCGCAGTGTATCTCTATCTTCTGGCCAACATAAGATTGTATAACTTTGTCATAAGATTTACCTATAGCTGTAGATTTGCAGCCAAGCTTTTCGACGATATCGGAGTTGCGCAGCGTAAGTTACGCGCGATTTTATGAATTTCAATGATTGATCATAGATTAAAAACTAAAAGTCATTTTGTATTGAAACTTGGTGAAAATTTAAGTCATATCATGCAAAAACTTTCTATGGATAAAAAATGGCATGTTTCACAAAAAGTTACGCGCGCACGCGCGTTTAAAATTTTATTATGCGTAAAATCAATTTCTAATCAACTTTCTACGCGTTTCAGATCATTTTGAGCATTTCAAAAATTCCCAAGCGTGCGCAATTTTTTTACGCGCGCGTGCGCACTTAGCGCAAACACATCTTTTTTTTGCTTCATTTTTGTTTTTTCAGCCTTTTTCTATTAAATTTACCAATCTTCAATCAATTTTGACTTAAAATCACGTCATACGAGCACGTAGAATTGAACAATTTGCGCGCGTTTTTGATGAAAAAGTTCAAAAATTTTTCAAAATTATGCTTTTTTTTAAACAGTCATAAATTCTAAACTCTGTGGTGAACATTTTTAAAATTTCAGATTCTGGAAGTAAATGAGTTGTAGATATCAAATCATGCATCCATATGGCTAACCGGACATTGTGACGTCATCGTATGGCCACTCGAATATAAAATATAGGATTTTTGTCACTTTCGCATAGCCTATCACATTTAAAAGAGCGCATCTCCACTTATCCGTATTCCATTTCCCCCCATTTTGTTATATTGTCTAGGCCAATCCATTATCTTTCGCATAATCTACCATTTTTAAAATTGTGATGACGTCATCATGTCTAAAAGCGTCAATAACTTTGGTCACTTATTTTCACCTATTCTGCACTGTATGTAGTACGTATACAGAATATAGTGTACCGTATATACTTTGACGTGACGCAAAATAGAGAGAGCACTAACGTTTTTTCAATGGCATAATCGTTTTTTTTTGCGCGCATTATTCTAACGTATGACGTGCACGTGGCTTTTGCGCTGCGGATAACCTAACTCGTCCGTAGTGACGAGTTCAAATCTAGTTCCGTTTGGCGTTTCATAAATTTCGTGAGAAAATGATGCTAGCACTTACCTATTTGCAGTGACTGTTGATTTGAGAATGACATATCATTTGTTACAGCGACGTCGTAGACACAAGATTGAAAAAGAACAGCATTTTCTATTGTATTTTGTAGAGTCGTTGCCATCTGTTTATTAATTAAAAAAGTAAAATTTTGAATGTATCCGTGACGAAACAATGAAAAGACACAAAAATACTGAAAAAAATTCAATTCCACGACATTTTTGTCAGACAACTGCAGTACATAAACGACGAATTACTTTAGTTGAACATTTCAAACTGGATTGAAAGTTAACAAACTAATAACCTACTGTATTATCCCTGTAAAATTATAGAAACTCCACATAAAGACATTTAGCATTGCTCTCACATCCAAAGGTTTATAAGAAAATAATAAGAAAATGATATACATACAACTGTTACTAAATAATATAATCAATAAAATGTTTTAGTAATAATCTGTACTTACCTCTACGATATCTTGATCTAAGTCATCTGAACTGTAGACCGGTTCATATATCCTCGTGTAAGAACTATCCAACTCATCTAATGAATGAAAATTGGACGAATTTCACGACCAGGAACCATATAGTCCACCATTAGGATTAGAGCTTGAAAATTTCCCTAGTTTTCGGAAAAAGTTTGTGATACTTGTCAAAAAAAGATATGTGTATAAAACTGAAAATTCTCATCAAAATGTTGATGTCCTTTAAACTAAATAAATGATAATTAGAGATAATAATTTCTACTACAGTAAGTCTATTATTATATTATATTAAGACTATTCCTGTCTTACATGTTTCAACAAATTCAGTGACATTATTGAGATGGTAGAGGGCACCATCCGAACCAATAAAATCGTTGTCCGTGTCATCATCCATAAGACCACAGAGGCTTTCTGTGTTTCCAATAAAGCTGAGTGTAGGTGTTAGGAATAAGTTGAAGTATAGTCTCTCGATCGACTCACTAAACTGTACTTCGATGCCTACTGACGCACCTTAAAATAAATAATTAATAGTTTGACAACAAACACTAGATAATTATTAATACAACTCTATTGAGACAATGTCATTAAAGATTGATAATGTTAAAACTTTAAAGCCGTATTATCATTATTGATAAATAGAAATAAGATTATTTTTAAATCAGTGAAAATTTGATTGTTTTTTGTTAATATAAACAATTTATTTGTTTTAAAAGTATGGAAGTAGTTCCTGGATATGTTTTCTGTCCAATAAACAATGCAACATTCCACTTTAGAAATAGGGGTGAAAATGTTTTTGCCATCAAATAGTATATTAATTAATAATTTAAACAAACAAACAAATCACCTGATTGGTATTCGAATGCCAAAATCATTATGGGACTTGACGAGTTACTGCTGTTTCTCAGCTGAGCATCTAATAGTACTGTTGAATTTGCCAGTTGGATTTTCTGCTCAGTGTTTATATCCAGTAATTCACCATTTAGTCTAGAAATGAAAAGTTTGTTTAAAGGCTTTAAATTGGAAAATGGTAAGCAAATATGGTGTTTTTTGGTTTTAAAATCAACAACATGGGCCATAAGTTAATATTATCACTTTATACTATAATTGTTTTCTCATATTCTTTAGGTTTGTATAATATTATAATATTCAGAATTGGCAATGTTTCAGAATCCGCTATCATTGGAGTGGTAATTGTCAAAACATCTTCTCTCAATTTCATGGAAATTCCTCCAGTTAATGAAGATCTGTGGCTTTCATAAAATCTTGCTTGTATACCAAAATCATTTTCAATGCTTCTGCATAACCAGAACTCGCCATTTCCATAGTAATCGTACTCCACACCTACAAGATATTTATTTGGAGTGTACTGTGGTAAGAAAGACTTACTATCTTGATTTTTGGTTTAATTAAAAAAAATCTATTTTAATAACTTATTTATTATATTCTTGGAGAACAGAATATGGACTCAAATTGTACATGGTCCTTGTAATTACTTAATAAAACAAAATTTAATCTCGTAAATCATAATTTAATGACAATTCCATTCATAGGGTGCTTTTTTGTTAATCGTTCTCGTTAGAGAATGCTGATAAAGCGTAATTTGCCAAACCAAAATGACAGAAAAACAGAATCAACCTTAATTTATTTATTTTATCACTCATCAAATCATTAACTCAGTTCCGTTATTTTCAATTCTTCATTAAAATATTTATATATAAAATTGGGGGAAAAATAGAAAAAAAGACAAAAGAAATGAAAAGGAACAAAAAAATGTAAATAAAAAAATAAAGATAAAATAACAAGATAAAAAGGAAAAGGAAAAAAATAGTTGAATACAGTTATTACCGTCTAATGTCACAAGATGAGGATCTCCTCCAGTTCTAGCTGGTCTTCTAATGTCACAAGATGAGGATCTCCTCCAGTTCTAGCTGGTCTTCTAATGTCACAAGATGAGGATCTCCTCCAGTTCTAGCTGGTCTTCTAATGTCACAAGATGAGGATCTCCTCCAGTTCTAGCTGGTCTTCTAATGTCACAACATTCTCCGATCCAAGCTCGATTACACTGACATCGCGATTGACAGCTGTTTGGCACCGAAGTACAGACACCGTTCCCAGAGCAACCTGAACAAAGTAAATAATGTGCATTGTATCAATACTTATCATGAAATAGTATTTTAGTCAATACTGATTAATTAGAGTTTTGATTAGATTGAATTGATTATCGCCTTGGTTAGATATTGTTACCTTGACATGACCGACAGTCGGGTCTATCACAGTGTTCACCTTGACGTCCATTTACACATATTGGTGGAATTCCACATTGGTCATCTGGGACACATTCACAAAGACAATTGTTGATAACTTGAACTTCACCAACCAAACATGGCGGACATATGTCATTCATCAGGGGAAACGGACAACCGTTTGAACCGATGGTGTAAGTTTGACAGTCAGAACAGGTACATTCACACGGGCAGCTTCCATCTGGTGCTATGATATCATATGACGCATCAGCACATTGACATGACCACTAAGGAAAAATTGCAATAATGTTGAATATATTATATTCAAAAGCATTATTTTTGTATTCTAGAAGATATACTCTGGTGAAATGATATGGTACTGTAGTTTTATTTTTAACTCAAATGTTCACATGCTTTTTTTACTAGTGGTTGCTTGAAATTGACCACTACACGTCATTTTAGAAGATATTGTTTAGTATATCATTGATAAGCGTGTATATAGTGTGAAGTGAGTGTTTAGATCGGCGAAGAAGATGTAAAATGAACAAACCGGGCATGATCCATCTGGAGACATATTCCTCAGAGTAGCATCAAGACATGTACATGGGCACTCCATTACAGCATTGGTTTGAGAGACTGTGTAGCCGTCAGGACAATAATTAGGCATTTCAGTAGTCTCTGTGGTAACACTAGGCATTGGTTGGGCTCGGCACTCTCTGTTAAAGAAAATAAGTACATTTTAAACCGAGTCCATAGTTGTTAAGTGATATCAGTTAGGAAGTGATATTAGTTGAAAATTGATATCAATTGGTCAGCAAGCAACAAATCATAATAAATATACAGGAGGATGGTAAAGAATCGCACCGTAACGTATGAAAATATTACCTTGTGTGAACCGTTAACTCATTCGTTTTTGATCTGTGCGATTTGTGTTAGGTCGACTTGGTTATATGTTGTGAGCATATTCATGTTTGTAAGACCACCATATAATATGTCAGCGTTTGGTATATCACAAGGTAGACTATTATTTTGATTACAAACATCATCACACATCAAAATTGTGTAGTTTGTCTGAATATCGAATGTAGTAGAAAATTGAAAAGCTGACGATGTTTCCTCTTCTGAATTCCAAGCACATCTCGTTTCATTTATTCCAACTAATTCAAGGATTAATAATGTAAGATCAAAGTTTAGTACACTACATTACAGTAATGAAATGTACAAACTGATTACTACACTATGGTACTACATTAAAAAAAGAATGATATACTAAAATACTTAACAAGTAAAATTACAAATACACATTTCAGTATAAAAAAATTATTTAATAAACTTTATTCAATACAGGTATTTCAATTTTCCTACCAAAATTTGCCAGCCAATCAGGCAGGGTAGATTTAGTAGTGCAGAATGGTGCTACAGGTTCAGATGGAAATGTAAACACTATTGTTGGTGTCAATGTGGCATTCACGGATATTGTAATGTTCTTTTCTTCAAGTTGTGTTGCATACACCGCTCTTGTTGAACTTGTATTTGCATTAGCTACCTATAAATAGTACAAAGTGAATGGTGCGTTTTATTTACATTATAAAGCAAATAATAGGGTCTCTACAGAACCCGGAAGGAACAATATTTGCCAACTCATGACAACTTAAACTTCATACACCTTCAATATCACGAAAGAAATGTAACATATAGAACTATCATTTAATTTAACTTGATTATCTAAGTGATTAAATAATAATACAAACCGTTGGAGGTAGTATAACCAATCTATCCTCCTGTGGTCTGAGACCTGAACCAAAGCTTATATATCCACTAGAGGTAACACCAAAAGTGGTTTCCAACGAAGCCTTAAAGACAAATAGTAAAATACGGTAATTATTTGTGTATTTCTTTATCAACAATTTTAAATAAAATCTTAAATACGAATTATTTTTAAGTGTAAACTATGACAATCCAATATAGTGATGCCTTTTTCTGAAATAGATTGATTGATTCATGTTATAATCAATATACTTACAGGCAGGTCAACAGATACGGAATACTTGACCTGGATATAACCAGATAGAGGAATAGGTACATTTCCCAACGTAACGTAATAAGAACCAATTCTTCTTTTATCAACAAATTGGTTTTCATTAACGTAATCAAATCTATAAATAAAAATTAATTAAAGTAATACTACTAGAATTGTATCGTGATTATTTTGTTATATAAGGTAAAATTACACTTACCTATCTCCCGCCTTGATTTTCATATGAATACCCGCCTCTACAGTACCCTCATATACTACATCAAGTTGACTGAATTTGACTACATCATTTTGAAAAGTTAGCCGCAGAGATGGATTGAATTTAAAGTCTGGCTTGATTTCATATGAAATATTTCCATTCTGATTTTTAAAATAGCAACATAGTTAAGTATTGATATTATTTACATACCGATGTATATGTATTCTATAACCTTTAATAAAAAAAACATTGATTCACTTATATCAATTTGTTGATGGCAATCGATAACGCTCCGAGATCAGCCGTTTTGTATTCCACGATCACATAATATGTAGGCTACATTATTAATATAAAAACATTAAAAAAGCGCTTACTTTGTATGTCTGTGGTTCAGTAAGACGTATGTCTATTGGCAATTTACGATTTGCAGTAACATTGTTTATGACGTCACCAAACTCCTGATGATCTCGTATGACAAGAAGTTCTATAAATACTAAATTATCTTGAACTTTATATTCTGTAACCTATTAAGGTAAATGATACATACATATTATAAAAATGAGATAAACTGGGAAGAAACAAATTAGAATTTCATAATCTGTTTTTTAACATTCATTAATTCCGATAATGACAGTATATATGATTAAGATATTTTAAAGATTAATATTGGGTATCTTGACTGTTAAAAACTGTACCTTTCCGATTAAACCACTTGTTTCACGCCCAGTAACTGTGCTGTCATTGGCTATCTGTTCTTTTGTTATTTTTCCATCGATTATAAAAAGTCCTTCTGTGTCATATTCACCTCCACTGCATCCAAGTGTAGCTTTTTCAGAAATAACGGCAGAAGGATTTGTTGCCAAGCTGCAAGAAAGCATTAATGTACCCTTTCAGATCATTATTATTATTACACTACCACATACCAATGTTATTATAAACATAAAGTAACTAATGTGTCTGTCCATGTGGATTTGTTACTGCAGTCGACAATCATGGTTTCAATAAAAGTAGCGTTTTGCTCTTCAACAATATTAACAACAGATTCGTCCCAACAGATATATCATATAAACTTGCTACTTCAAGAGTCAAAACGACAACTTTTGAATGAAGGCTACTTATTCCAGGTACATTTCTACTCCCAAGACATTTATGAAAAGGAACGTCTGTAATTAGAAAAAGAAATAAATAACATTACGCGACGACAAATCAATCAACGATGGCACAATGTGTCTTTTTTATGTTTACAGTTTCCATAAAATACGATTCATCATAATACTTTTTAAAATGAAATGACACAAAAAACCTTTGAGTATGACAATGTCTTCATTTGGATATGACACTCGATTATTGATGACGTCTGCCAAAAACGAAGCATCTGGGGTATCACTTGAATCAACCATTGGAGTGATATCTAACAGATCTTGGAAATTTGCATATGCCAATACTTCATCTAATCTCCCTAATCTTGCTTTAATCATACTGTGTCTCCCTATAATGTAATGTCATAAAGATAATTTTAACATTTTCTTCAACAGATCATTACATGAATTAAAAAGGAAGGAAAATCATTAATTGTGAAAGAAAGAAATAGAAAATGTGTAGAGAAAGAGAAGAAGAAGAAGAAAAATCAAAGACTAGTTTATTGTCCTGGAGCGACAGACTGCCAAATAGAGACATAAAGAGTATGATTGTCAAAAAGGAACTGAATGAATGAGTGATCAAGAAGGAATGTTCAAAAGTTGAAGTGATTATCAAAACTCGTTTACCATACACAGAATGAAGGTATCGAAAATGAAAAATAAGGAACATAATCAATTATTATGTTATATAATATTGTAAATTAAAAGAACCACTTACACAAGTGTTGTACCGATGTTACAGTGTGAAATATGCCGTGTCCTTGGTTAGACACCAGAACATCAAACGCATCTATGTGATCTAGCCTCTTGTTAGTAATCATCAGAACATTTTCATCTATTCTTACGGGACAATTATAAATAATTGTAGAATTCGCACCAACGTTTATTAATTTAACTCTTTCGTCAATTTTATTCTTCCTTTCTGGGTCAGCATAGTTGGGGTTCACAATATTAGATGGGCATTTATCTGGAATCCAAACATTACATCCGTCCGGCTAAATCAAATATAAAATATTCAGGTTTAGAACAAAAAATTATAAGTTTAAATCATGCTATAGAATGATGCTAAATATCACGAGAACAGATAGAATGCCAAATGCTTCTATCTATCTATGACCTAACTAAGACAAGACCACTCGTTGAAAATATTAGATCCCGCCAATTGAAGTTCCGCGCTTCGAATGCCTGATGACGAACCATGCAAAGGGTACGCTCTGTATGTTCCTCAACATGGAAAAAGAAACCAGGAAGGCAGAGAACCAACTTTCTGAGATACATCCAACAGCTTTTAGGGGATGAAGAAGGAATGATTACCTCTGATAAGCTATCAGATTAATTTAGCCAAGGACTGTTGTAGCTGGAGAAAGCTTGTAGTCGCCTGCTCCGCAGCCGACTGATGATGATGGATGAAATCGGTAGATTATAAAGGGTGAAATGTGCTGTGATGAATTAGACATAACTAGGACACATTATTTATTCTAAATGTATGCAAAAAAGTAATAGTGCATTGAATTCGTTAATTAGACAAGTAACAAAACATTGAAAAGAACGCTTTCTGGTTCTTATAAGGGATAATGTCAAAATTAGACTGCTGCTGTTACTGCAGTAAGTTTATGAGGCATTAACTAGAATAAACGTGATCCCCAAAAAGCGTCCTAAATAATTGCATAAACCTAATGTAAATTATACTCACTGTATTAGTAAAACATTGCTTCAAATCCAGACAACTCTGGCATGATCCTGTTTTAGCACTTAATCTTGTAAAGTTGCAGTGTGTTCGTTCACAATCTAATGTCTAAGTTGATTTTTGAGATTATGAATAGATGATGATGTTAAACAATAAATTATATGCTTCGGTTATAAATAGGCCTATTTATTTATTGTGTAGTTTCCATAAGGCTTTCAACATCGTAAAGTAATTTTTGAAACTCGACGAATTGAATTGTATAGAATGTGTATAGTTTTATAACAATCTGAATGTGAAGTAAACGTTTTAAACAAAAAATAAAAAAATCTACCTCGATATTGCTGGAGCATGTCCCGGTGCAAAAACAATAGTTGTGAAACCATGCATGACAGGTAACTGCGTCATCGGGCCCTGTGCTTGTACCCGGCAGACAGGTACGAGTTGAATCAAACCAACCACATCCTTCAACCTTTGCACATGACTTACAATCTTTGAACCTGATACAGTAACTAGTTCAAGTACATCTTGATCCCTTTAAAAGAAAATTATATCATAATCATAGGCTAACAACTGTCATAGTAATTTTGTAGTAAGTCTGCTGCTTGGAATATATTATACACATGATTGTACAGTATGGAAGTATAAAAGTAGTCCTCACTATATTTTCGTCATGCTCCACGTACTATCATATTTATCATCTAGACTACCAAATATTCAAAACAGAAAGCTTAAAGCCCCATTCCCTACGTTTTTTAGATCTAATTTAAGATCACAAACTATATTTAATGTAAAAATAATACTATATGGTCCTATTGTGATAACTTTTTTCGTCTTTAAACGGTTAAAAATGTGAAAAATAAGTCGATTCTAATAATTATAGCGGCCCGCTATAAATTAATCCCAAAATGCATTGCGCGCGGATTGATATTTTTGTTTTTCACCTGTAATTCGCCCACTTTTCGATCGATCGTGAGGCCAAAACAAATGGGAGACTCCTAACTTTTCAGTGAAAATACCGGGTTTTCCCGAATTTGTATCAACGGAGTCTGGCAAAAATAGAAAGACAATTAATGCAGCAACTATACAACGTCAGGCTAGGTATATAGCTCGCGTACGATGTTCGTACGTTACCGATGTTTACCAGCTAGGCCTACAAAACTAAGCCTAGCTAGGCTAGGCCTAAGACCGTCCACGAGAGGTCGATCGCCGCGAGCTACTTAGGTAGTGCATTGTTTCTCACTTTTTATCATAATTTACCATAAAACCAGCCACTCCTACATCTGGCTGGGCATATGCTAATTACATTAACTGTAATTAAGCTTTAACAATAATTATAATTTATATACATAAACAATAAAATAATAATAAAAATAAAATAATAATAATAAAAATCTTGAAAGGTACTTCCACGATGTGCTCGTGTCTCTCCGCCCGCCCGGTGGCGTTGCCTGATGCGGTGGTACTTGGTTGGTCTACTAGCTAGGCCTAGTAGGAGGCTTGGGTGTCTGTTTAAGCGCCGAAGAACATCACATAATACATGGAAGATGTAATAGGAGCATGAAGAAGAATGAAAGATAATAATTAATATATTTACGCAACATTTGTAAATAAAATCAACAGTTAACATGTATTAAATGCACCGTAAAATATATAGCCTTTACTAGGCCTAGCTAGGGCCTAGGCCCTAGCTAGGCTAGGCCTAGCTAGCTAGCTAGATGTGTCAAGCCAAATGACAATACATAAATAAAGTCGATGATTCCGAACCAAATGCCCAAATAATTCTACAGTGAATATAAAACATAAGTTTAGAAAATAAATAACATCCTTACCATGCCATTCCATCAAAAGGCTAGTTTTGACGATTGCTTTTTAAGATGATCATCTCTCAGTTCTCCTATATGCTTTAACATACCTCTCGCTGTGTTTGTTTACCAATTGTATACCCACTAAAAGGTCAAACTGACGGTGACCTCGCGAGCACAAAACACGTGTCTGTTATAATCGTTTTTTGTAATGCTTTTGAACACTGCCCTCTACAGTCGGGGATACAAAATATGGTTTACCGTACGGAAACGGATTTAGGTCTCAATAAGTTTTTATACACTACAGTATTATCACATATTAATTACAACTTCCTCTGTGTTAATATATTTACATTTTAACTAATTATTTAATTATCATTATTTTTTCTTCTCTCTTTCGTGTGGTTGTTCCACTTTTATTTCAACTAACAACATGGCATTTCCATTGTGCTGTTCATATAACATATCTGCTGATAACTTTTAACATATTTGCGCTGTATAATCTTATTATTATTATTATTAGTATAGTCCAGTCCCTAAGGGGAAATGATGTTACCATAGGCCCTGTTCAGACCCATGGCGTTAGACCGTTTTAGCGTACAACGTTACTAGCAAGGTCACGTTACAAACCGCAGAGAAAAAAACGAGGTGTTCAGACCCATAGCGTACGATTATCGTTACAACGGAAGTACGTCATTCTGGTTGTTTCTAGTTGAATATTCATGTGCTCTTACCCATGTGTTTTCATCATTATTTCCACTGTATGTAGGCCTAGATCTCAGCCCTACAATTATGACAAAATTTGCCGTAAATAAAACATACCTCAGCATTTATTTAAGAAAAATATAGTAAATCCAAATTTCTGTTTCTATTGTTTTTATTTTGTAGTAAAAAACATTTTCCTCAGGCTCTTGTGTTACGAAAATAAAGCAGGCCTCATAATGAGGAAGAAAAAAATGATTGTGATTAGTCTATCCAGTCCAGTCAAAGATATATATTCTTTGGTCCAGTCGGTTGAAAATAACCCTTAACTTGCTAATAAAAGGGACACAGCTCCCCTTGTTTGTTTACTGAATTTTTTAGGAGTTAGTGGGTTTTCAGCATTAAACTTGTCCAGTCTAGTCTGCCTTGTAGGAATGAGTGACTTGATGTCCCACGCTAGTTTTTAGCTTGAATGAAATGCGTGAATGGCTCTAGGCCTAGCTAGGCCTAAAAGCGGTTGGGATCGTAGTCCCTATGTTTAAATACAAGGTGCATGTATTTATGTCATTTGTTAGAAAACATAATGGTAATCAGTTGATAGTAGTTTGTAGCCTTTGTAACAGTTGTATTTGTAGTGTAGTTAGGCCTTATTTATTCTGGCCTTTTTGTTATTGAAATCCATCTCACACATTGACACAGTAATCAAAAACCAAAATCAGAGACCGACTAGAAGTAAATAAACCAATATATAAGGCTTTATACAGTAGGACCATCTTATACAGTTTGTCAATCAACTAAAATAAAAAGGAAATGAATATCACCAAATCTTTGATTTAGAGATTATCAGAAAGCATTTGACTCAATAAAACAGGCATTACCATATATTAAAGGGAAATATTATACCTCAACAAATATTGATTACGATCGTTCAAAGAGAAGTTAAGAAAGATTAGTAAGACAAGGCAACACTTACGATCTTCACTGCATTGGAAGAGGTGTTTAATCAAAGAGCTAATCTAAAAAATAGAGTAAATATCACTTTAAAGACAAAATAAACAGTTAATTTAACCAAAATCACATTGACTTCCAGCCTATTTTTTGCTTTGAATTACAGTTTTTTTGGGTATGCACTATATCATGTTTTTTTCAATCCAATTTTTGGTGAAACTATTATGTGTGACATTAAAATTGCATATTCAACAAAAATATTTGTCAAAATTACTTTTGTCAGGGGGAAAATAAGTATATCTTTAATAGCATGTGATATTATTAGCAAATATTTCAAATGTAGTTTTAAAACTTTCCCATTACAAACAATTGCCATAATTCTGATAACATTACAATACACCCATCCTCTGGGACTTATTTTCAAATGTAGCTAAAAACTTTCCAGTACAATTCCGGCCATTTTGATGTGTATAGATGCATGCAGTAGCATTGGAAAAGCGAGAGAGGGGGAGGTGGTTGGGGTGATGGAGAGACACATATTTTTTACATGTTTGTCTACACTATAAACTAGTTTAACAAAAAAGGTGTGATGTGCCCAAATATGGTAGTGATATGTCATTCATCGTGTCCATATATGGGCACATCACATTTTTTTGTCGCATAAAAATGTTATAGTGTAGACAGAGTTTAACATTTGTGTAACATTTATCAAAAATATGTGTCTCTCCATCCACCCCAACCCCCTCCCCTCTCTCGATCTCTTTTTATAGATTATTAATTGCTAAATATATGCAAAACGATGGGTCATAGCTCAAAATGACATTTCCAATTGAATTCTGACAAAATATTTTGTTAGAGCAAATATAAATGTGTATATTCTAAACAATTTGACACCAAACTGAACTTTTTAGGACAAATAGTTACCGAGATATTGACATATTCAAACATTAGAGGTCAAGGGTCAAAAAAGCTTAATTTATGGTAATTTTTTGAAAAAAAGTTTCTATTAGACTAAATATTAGATTTATTTTCTTAACATTTTGAGCCCATTCTCAAATCTCTGAGATTGCGTGTTATTGAGATATTAGGCAATCAAGGTCAAAGGTCAAACTGAAAAATAAAGCCTTTGCGGCCATTTTTGTACAATTTTTTTCATTATAGCGAATATAAATATATATCTTCCAAGCATTTTGAAAAAAAATAAAGGTAAAATGTCCATGCGTTGTCAAGATATGGCGATTTTTAGTTATATAATAGAAAAATATAAAAATTGAGGTCATAGGTCAGAGGTCAAATCAGATTTCCAGTAACTTTGTTTTGGCATCTCCACACTATACTCTACCAAACTGCTATACTGAAAAATTTGTATCCAGTCTGGTAACATCCCACCCATTTTTCTCCCCTTATAGTCCATGGGATTTAGCAAAAAAATGACCCTTTTCTCACACAAATTGCAAGAAAAGATTTTTTTGATGAAATTTGTTCTTTAGACCCTACTGAACACATTTATCAACGTTAGGACATTTTTCGACAACGGGAAGTAGCCTAATTTGCATAATGGAAGTGCTATTTCTAACATTATTGACCTTTGACCTTGAATTCTCATATCTCAGCAACCACTAATCGGAGATATACAAATTAGGGCTTAAATTGTTCAGAAACTACACATTTATATTTAGTCTAATGGCATGTTTTGGCAAAAAATTGCGGATTCTAACATTATTGACCTTTGACCTTGATTTATCATATCTTAGCAACCACTAATCTTAGAGACACACAATATGGCTCAAACTGTTCAGAAACTACATATTTATATTAAGTCTAATGGCATGTTTTTGCAAAAAATGGCCGATTCTAACATTATTGACCTTTGAACTTTGCACTACATAAAATCGCATAACTTTGAAAATATTGTACATATGAAATTATTTTTAGTGTCAAATTATTCAAAACATACATGTTTCTATAGAGTCGAATGACACATTATGTCCAATAATGACCTATTGTATGGTTATTAACATTTGAACTATATTTGAAAAGGATTTTTAAACCCGGAATCTTCTTCATGTAGGCATTCATTAGAACATGTGATTTGGCACTACCTGTTTAGAATATGGTGGTAATTTAAAGTGCATAAAACCAGTTGATTTAAATTAAATTTAAAAACTGAAAATATTCACTTAAAAAAAAAATATTAGACTATATATACTAGACTTGCTCCAAGTCTGTATTGTTTTTTTTAATAATTTATTTGTTTTTATTTCGACCGCGATTTTTGTCTGAAAATACAAACTCAAGTAATACACGTATGAAACGCCATATGTGCAAAAATGTTTATATTTTTACTAATATTAAGAAAAAAACTCCGTCTGGAGCCCAGACTATATATATACATACATTATAGGTTTGGATTATTAATACATTTTTAATTAGGTCTTACATCTTACTCAGGAGAAAGTTGGTGTTGACACTATTAACAGAGCCAACAAAAATGTAGTTTTTTTTATGATATATTGTACATACTTTAAATAGGCCATGCCATTTTGCAGGTTTATTAACGTTTTTTTCAAGTTAGTAATTTATTTTTTTATCAAATTAAATTGCCATTAAATGGCATATTCAAAAAATCAAATTTCTAAAGATTATTTAGTTTATATTTTGCTAAGGATAGCATTACTCTTGAGGGCATTCTTTTAGGTTGAAACATAGTCTTATTAAGAAGGCATTTTTTACTAATAGACGCATTGTTGACAACTGGAATTTTAAAAGATCGATATTAATGCAACATATTTAGTTTAGTTTAATTAATTGGCTATCGAGACTCATAATTAGGCTGACCAACACTTGCAATATTTTCACCGTATACAGTAAAAACCTCAGTTTCTTATGGAATTTATTTATTTATTTCAATAACCATATACAGTACGACTACTAGTGGTGTATAGTTTTTAAGCTTTTATAACTTGTTTTTGTACTTTTTTTACGTGAATGTATTGTGTATGTACCATGTTTCTATGTGGTTTAATTTTTACCATTTTTTAACCATCAATTTTAATGCTTTTAATATAAATATCTTGTAATTCAGCTTCAGCTGCGAAAACGATAAGAAATAAAATAAACAAACGTGTAAACTTGTAGGCAGTTTGTGGATGAATGCAATAGTTTATGCTTATAAATTTAATGTACCATGGCCTACTTTAAACTAAACATAATAAGTCAACGTTGCAACTCTTACATTTTAGAGTGCCAAATCACATGTTCTAATGGATGTCCACATGAAGAAGATTCCGGGTTTAAAGACTTTTCAAATATAGTTCAAATGTTAATAACCATACAATAGGCCATTATTGGACATAATGTGTCATTGGACTCTATAGAAACATGTATGTTCTGAACAATTTGACACTAAAAATAATTTCATATGTACAATATTTTCAAAGTTATGCGATTTTATGTAGTGCAAAGTTCAAAGGTCAATAATGTTAGAATCGGCCATTTTTTGCAAAAACGTGCCATTAGACTAAATATAAATATGTAGTTTTTGAACAGTTTGAGCCATATTGTGTGTCTCTCAAATTAGTGGTTGCTAAGATATGATAAATCAAGGTCAAAGGTCAATAATGTTAGAATCCGCCATTTTTTGCAAAAACATGCCATTAGACTGGATATAAATGTGTAGTTTCTGAACAATTTAAGCCCTAATTTGTATATCTCCGATTAAGGGTTGCTGAGATATGATAAATCAAGGTCAAAGGTCAATAATGTTAGAAATAGCACTTCCATTTATTTTTGGAAAAACTTTTTCATTAAAGTGAATATAAAAACATATATTCTAACGATTTTGACACCATAATTAAGTATCTGTGACTAGCGGTTTCCAAGATACAGAGTACGTTATTAAAAATGGCGGCCATTTTTAATTATGCAAATTAGGCTACTTCCTGTTGTCGAAAAATGTCCTAACGTTGATATGTGTTCAGTAGGGTCTAAAGAACACATTTCATCAAAAAAACCTTTTCTTGCAATTTGTGTGAGTTAAAAGTCTAAATCCCATTGACTATTAGGGACTGAACTAGTATTGTTATGTCACTAATAGTAGTCCGGTGGCAGGAGGGGGGAATCACCACCCGAAAGGGGACAAATTGCCATCCAACTTTTCTAGACTAGAATTTTCCGTAGATTACGAATATGGAAGGTAATCGATCAGGATAGGAAGCGTTTTCGAGATACAAGGGGTCAAAATTCAAAATTGACCAATATAAAAACATGCTATATCTCTGGAAATTCTGGACGTAGTGAGATAATTTTGGTGTCAAATTGTTCACAATGTATATGTTTATATTAGCTCTAACAGAACTTTCTTTGAAAAATAGACCGGAAACCCCATTTTTAGAAATGTTGACCTTTGACCTCTTTTTGCTATATCTAGGTAACGGCAGGTCGGAGAGAATTAAAAATAGGAGCAAATTGTTCCCAAGATATACATTTATATTCAGTATAACAGAGGATGTTGCTTGAAAATGACCGGAAGTGTGGTTATTAACCTGACATAATTGAAAAAGGTTAAAAACATAAATTAATAAATATTTGTCGTAAGGAGTCAATTTTGGTGTTAAATTGTTCACAATATATATGTTTATACTTGTCATAATGCAACATTTTTTTCAAAAAGTGACTGAAACACCTATTTTTCTGTAATTTTAACCTTTCACCTGTTTTTCTCATCTAAATAACGACATGGCATAGAGATTTCTAACGGCAAATTGTTTATAATAGATATTTTTATTCAATCTAATAGATTATACTGTTTGAAAAATACAAGTGTGATTATTGCCTTGAAATCCTGTACATAAGAGCCTATCGGGGCGGATTTAATTCAAAGAGGTGTGGAAGGGGAATAATACTATTACTATACAGTACAATGTCTTTCTTTTGAGCAATTTCAATCAGGTATCCATGTATCTCCAATAAACGGAATGTACGGCTCATAGAGAATTAATTCAGAAGTTACCCTTGGTCCATTTTGGCAAATCCATATGGGTTCCTTTTAAAAGGATTGAGGGTGCACAGACAGGCTTTTCCCATGGCTTAATATTGGAACCTACAGTTTTAGTTACCCGATATATTTCTAACACAGTAACTTATGTAGCCAAATGCATTGATCCGATACAGGAGCAAAATGTAGAACTGAACATACAGTCTAGCAGAGAACCACAGAATGGTCTAAATAGATGACCTGCTGTTGTTTCATTTTAGCCAAAATCCAAATCGGTTCCTTAAGGATCGAGAGTTCACAGGCAGCTTTATTCCATGTGCCTGTCTATATAAACCCACATTGTCACCCCTTATATTTCCATTATGAGGCTTAATGTCCATGGATTACCGGCCCTTGGGTTAATTTGGGCAAATCTATAAGTGTTCCTTAAGGATCGAGAGTGCAAGGCAGCTTTATTTCATGGGGCCCCTCCTGTCTATTATGAACCCACAGTGTCACCCCTTATATGTCCATTATGGGGCTTAATGTCCATCCATGGAGGACCGGCCTTTGGGGGTTAATTTGGGTAAATCTATAAGTATTCCTTAAGGATCGAGAGTCCACAGGCAGCTTTATTCCATGTGCCTGTCTATATAAACCCACAGTGTCACCCATTATATTTCCATTATGGGGCTTAATGTCCATCCATGGAGGACCGGCCCTTGGGTTAATTTGGGCAAATCCATAAGTGTTCCTTAAGGATCGAGAGTGCACAGGCAGCTTTATTTCATGGTTCTGCCTGTCTATATAAACCCACAGTGTCACCTATTATATTTCCATTATTGGGGTTAATGTCCATGGAGGACAGGCCCTTGGGTTAATTTGGGCAAATCCATACATTTTTCTTAAGGATCGAGAGTGCACAGGCAGCTTAATTCATGGGCCGCGCCTGTCTATATGAACTCACAGTGTCACCCCTTATATTTCCATTATGGTGCTTAATGTCCATCCATGGAGAACGACCGGCCCTTTGGTTAATTTCGGCAAATCCATAAATGTTATTTAAAGATTGAGGGTGCACATTTAGTTTTATTCCATAGTTCATCTATGAACTATTTACCCCATACTAATTTCTAATACAGGGCCTTATGTAGCACACCACATAGAGATCCCAAAAGGGTCCTTAGGGGGTTCATTCGGGCAAATCCATATGGGTTATCTTAGAATCCTTTGTGTACAGGAAACTCTTTTCTGTATGGGCCAAACTATATAAAAATTGTGGTCTGTCTGTGTAGTGAGTTGTGGATTGAGTTTGGCCACCTGGATCTATGCCTATGCCCTATCCTGTACGAATTGGTATTCTCTGGTTCTGATGAATAGTAGTTTATTTTCCAAAACTTCACTGATCAAATAACGTGATTACATTTATGAACATCGATCTCATAGTTTGAATAACTTTGCATTATTTAGTTTATCATTTATTCAAATTTTGACCTTTGACCCATGTCAACTTGTGTAATGATAAATGTGCTCTTTTGATTGTGTATGATTGATAGATGAACAGAATGATAAAGCATAACATTTTGTCTTACATGTTAGTTTTTATTTGGTTTTAAATGCAAATTGTGTGATTGGTCAATATTGACATTTGACCTTTAATTGCAAAGTATTTGTTTATAAGGCGACTGAATAACACCATACAATACCTATAACCATACAAATGTATTAAAAGACCAAATTGAACTTTAATAAATTGGTTATAATACATATGTATATAATACATTGTTATAATTGGTATATTTTGAACTTTGACCCCTTATCTCTTCCTATTCGCTTCCTATCCTGATCGAAGTCTGATTTGATTAAATACAGTATTATAATGAAATAACATAACTTTACTAATCAAATAATTTGATTACTTGTAAAACCATCAATATCATAGTTTGGACAACTTTGCATTTATTTGTTAACTAATACGCGTATTAAAATGTTGACCTTTGACCTTATGTCAACTGATGAAATTGACCTTATGTCAACTGGTGAAATGATGTATTCGCTCTTTTACATTGCGTATGATTGATTAACAGTATGAGAAAATATCCAATTTTTATTAAATATTAGTTTTTATTTGGTTTTATAGGTACGTTCTATGATTGGTCAATATTGACATTTGACCCTTAATCACAAAGGATTTTTTTTTCATAAGGTGATTGAATAGACACTTATAATCATAAAAATGTGATAAAAGACCAAATTGTGCTTCAATAAATTTCTTATAATACATATACATAATACATTGTTGTAATTGGTAAATTTTGAACTTTGACCCCTTATATCTCGAAAACGCTTCCTATCCTGATCGATTACCTTCCATATTCGTAATCTACGGAAAATTCTGGTCTAGAAAAGTTGGATGGCAATTTGTCCCCTTTCGGGTGGTGATATCCCCCCTCCTGCCACCGGACTACTATATGGAATAAGGGGAAAATGCGTAGTCAAAAACATGGCCTTAAGGGGAAATTGTACTTAAGGGGAAATATAACTTTCCCCTTAACGTTTGCAGTGTCAATATACTGGCCAAATTCGGACAGTTTGGAACTAGAAACTCAGAAATTTGGCAGAATTTATTAAAATCTCCTAAATAAAGGATAATTCAGGTGTTTTTATTTCCTATATGAATTTTTATGTATAAAAGAAAATTGTTTTGTTATTAATTGTCGTTTTCGAAAAAACACGACCTTAAGTAGAATATGTATTTCAGCCAAATTCTAACAAAATTGGGATTATATCTTCATTATCTCCTAGCTAAAACAATTCACATATTATATTCTACCGCTGTTATGAATTTCATATTAATTGGTGCATTTTTCTTGATTTTCCAAAAAAACCGACCGTGATTTTGCCCGTTTAAAATCGAAAATTGCTTTTCGTGATTTTCACAAACATTATTTTTGACGCAAGCGCACTTCTTCTCGAAACAAAGGAACGTCGCCCGCCAGCGATTTTTTTTCCCGTACGAGAGTTCCTCCATCGGTTCGTTTCGGACTCAATCGACTCTTCGGTAAGCCACCGATGCTCACTGATGCGTGACAGCAACCACAAGCATAGTGGCCAAATCTGGAATAATTATGCCGTCTGGAATAATTTTGACCCATATTGCATCTGGCATTTATGCTAGGCATAATTTTAGGAAATCTGGCATAATCTGGCATAATTTGAAAAACGCAAACATACAACATATTCACCATGATTTAGCATATTATCTGGCATAATTGCGAAAAAATCTGGCATAATTTGTACACAATCTAGCATAATTTGGCTGAAAACCCGAAGAGCTTTTTTTTTTTTTTTTTTTTTTTTTTGGCTTCCCACCTTTGTGCATGGTACATAAAACATACACATAAACCGCCCTCTTATTCACTGTTTTGGTGCACTTTTAGCCTTAATTGTGTCTGGCATAATCTGGCATAATTTTGTGCTGCCACCTAGCATAATTTCATTTCGCTCGCTGGCCACACTGACCACTGAGCAGCTTTTTTGCACGAGTGACAGAGGCCTAATACTATACTCACTGTAAATATAATAATAAAAATTAATAGTACTACTGCCTCATTGTAATAATAATAATTATTTTAATGTTATAATACTGTATAGGCAGCCACAAACCAATGTATGTACCATCAGATTCACAAACAGTAACACAAAGCACTCCAGCACTTATTTTGTTTGTCGTCACAAGCAAGGCCTAGCCATGGAGGTTTTATACCTATATAAGTGCATCTCGGAGCTTTTAGCAGGAATCTGGCCATTTGTAGCTGTAATTTTTCTAAATTGTAAATATCGCTTTTTGAATTACAGTGCCATACACCACATGCATAGTTAATCGAGGGAAGTGCAATTGTTTTCCATAGGATATTCCCGAAATAGACCCTATTGAAATTATCAAGATTTCCTATTATACCTTTAATATATGCGATTAAACGATTTCCTTTTTGTATAACATGTTGGTAGTGACCATGCTCTTTTTGATTTGCACAAATTATTACACCTAGATATTTAGAATTGTTTACCTCAGTTATAAATTCATCTCCAATTTTCCATTTTTTATCACGATTGACACGTTTCCCAGTAACCATTACATTAGATTTGTCATAATTGAAGCTTAACTTCCACTCTTTTGCATATTTCCCTGCAATATCCAGCATTTTTAACATTTCAAATTCATTATTAGCTAGCAAAACAACATCATCAGCCCAAAAGAGGCCACCCATCCATGAACCATTCATTCTAACTCCTAAATCATTACTACGGAGCATTTTAACAAATTCATTTAAGATACAAAATAATATTGGGGATAAAACGCATCCCTGTTTTACACCCTTATTTACATTAAATTGATCTGTAAGATCATTCCCCATTCTAACCTTTGCTTTGACATTACTATACAAACACTTAATGATTCGCCAAACTTTTCCTCTTATTCCGACATCCCACGCTGGTTTTAATAGGCCTTCCCGCCACACACTGTCAAAAGCTTTTCGGTAGTCCAGGAAGGCTAGATATGTATTTTTCCCTTCTTTTGTTCGACATGTTAGAATACTTTTAAGGGTAAAAATATGATCTTCACATCTATGTTGTGATCTAAAGCCTTCCTGGACTTCCGAGAGCAGATCTTCTTTTTCAATGAAACTAGAGATATGCATAGAAATAACTCTGTTAAATATTTTTGATATACATGAAGTTAGTGAAATACCTGTATAGTTGTTTAAATCTGCTTTGTCCCCTTTTTTAAAGATTGGAACAATTATACTCAAGTTCCATTCACTTGGGATCTTTTCAATTTGAATTAATTTGTTAAATAACTGCATTAGAGACATTACAATTGCATTACCACCATTTTTAAGAAGTTCGTTCGTAATATTGTCAACTCCTGGTGCTTTATTATTTTTTGCAGCCAACAATGCTTCTCGTATTATCTGTAGATCCATTATTATATCTGTTAACAGGTTTTGATTATCATTGTTATTGTCATGAGTATTGTAAGATCTATTGTACAATTCATTAACTTCTCTGTTTATTAGATAGGAAAAGCAATCTTTATCTGTGTTAGGCTCACCAAGATTTTCCCAGTATTTTTTAGCATTGTCCAAAATTTCTTTTTTGTCTGTAATAATTTCCCCTGAATCTAAAGATTTAATACAAGTGATACCTGATTTGTGTTTTCCATCAGCACTTTTTAAGATATTCCAGAAGTCCCTGCAGGAAGGCCCCCCTTTATTTGCAATTTCAACCGATTTATTAACTCTACTCTCTATAATTTTCCTAGCAATTACATTTTTTACGTAGATTCTTTTTTCCTGGTACGTTTGCCATAATGTTTCATTGTGGTTTTTATTCGAACCAGTTTTAGTACTGTATCTATGTTCTCTTGCAGCTTTTCTTCTCTCCAAAATTGCGGATTTTATTTCATTATCAAACCAATGTTTTTGTTTTTTGTTTATTTGTTTAGTTCCTATGCCTTTCTTTGCTGCGTCTATTACAATTTTCTTCCAAGAATCCCACAGAATATCTACGTCATTAAATTTTTTAATGTCCCAATTTGCAAAAGCTTCTTGGAGATTTTGCTGATAATTTGAGTAGTCCTGTAAGTTTTTTATGTTCCATATATGGTTTTTTGTTTCATTGTTTCTAATTTTAGATTGGCTCATATTGGGTTCTAGTTCTAATAATAATGTATTGTGGTCACTTCCTGTGCCAAGTTTTCTATCTTCATCTATAATAAATTTAGCAACATAACTAATAATATTTCTTGAACACAACATGTAATCGATTGTACTTTTCTGATAACCCCTACACCAAGTTATTGTACCCTCACAAAATATAGTACAATTCAAGATTGTCATATTTGAATCATCTCTGAAATTTAGTAAACCTTTTCCATTGTTATTAACATCAGGGTCACCATTAGGTATATTATGACCAATGTGACCATTGAAATCGCCCATTATTATAATGGATGAGTCACTGTCTTTGTTTTCTAGTTGAATAACTTCTGATAAAAGCTGGTTATATAATTCATTAGACTTATCAGTATCAGCCCCATCTACTGGGAAATAAACAACAGAGATAAATAAAGTACCACAATCATTGAATTTAACTTTAACCCATAGCCTTTCAAAATCGTCATCTTTACACTTAAATACATCATCGTCTAAAATAATAATATTATTTGAAATGAAGGCTCCTATTCCCCCACCTCCCTTATTTTTTCTGTTTTTACCTATCCATTTATAACCACTTATATTCATATAAGAATCATTTTTTAGAAAGGTTTCTGCAATTCCAAAAACTTCTATATTATTTTGTACAATAATATCTGATATTTTCTTAATTTTAGCTTTTGTTAAGTGATTAACATTGTTAAAAGCTAATTTAATGTTATCATTACGTATATTAGTATTACTATTTTGGAATTTTTTCTTACCACCTCGTCTATTTCGTTTTCTCTTAGGTGTGTTTTTTTCTTGTACTCTTAAGCTTTGTGTCTCTAAATAAGTGGTTTCACTCGGTATAAAGTCTCTGCTGTTGCAATTAAATTCGTCGCTAAGAGGGTAGAAATTGTTTGCTGAGAGTAAAGCATTGTTGCTTGCAATGTCCTATTGGTTATGATTATTGAGCTGGTCCTGTCTGAATGAATTTTCTAGGCGTCCTTTTCTGTTGGTATTATTAGCATTTGTGTAGCCAAATTTCTTGGGATGGTTTCCATAATCATGTGATGTGGTGTTTGAATATGATCTGGTTCTCCAACCTCTGTATGGTCCACTTCTCAATTGATCTTGTCTTTGGTAGTTTGTTGCATATTGCCTTGGTTGCTGTCTTCGTACAAATGGTTTTATGATCATATGTCTCTCATTTAAGTTCCTAAGAAGGCATTTTGTACCAGATTTGGAAAGGTGCAAACCACTTCCGTTGAGGTGCGATTGTAAAACTGTACCATTCTTCAGGAAAAATGTTTCATCGTTATCAACTAGACTACAGCAGTTGTTGTTAGCTATCTCTTTAATTTTTGCATTCATCAAAGCAATCCTAGGTAAATGATCATCGCTGTCAGTTCTCGGGCACACTGTAGAAAGCACAATCTTTGTTGTTGGAGCTTTAAGTTTTACCTCTCTTGACATTTCTTCATAGTTGACAAGACCTTCTTCCAAATCATTATCGGATGTACAATTGTTTGTACCAACATGGATGAGGATCGAGCTAAAATCTTCTGGTTTACTGAGTTGTTGTTTTACATCCTTAACTTTCCCTCCACGTATGCAGTTCACTTTTGAGTTACTAAGGCCTCTTTCGCTTATGTCCTTTGTAATAGAGTCACCTATTATACAGCTTGGTTTGTCATCAGTAGTTCTCAGTTCTTGAGAGTTATTGGGCATAGAGCTTGTATTACTTTTATTGAGCTGCATCTCTAAAATCACAGACTTTTGCTCATCTACTAGCTTTGTTAAGGAGGCAACATCATCTACTAGTTTGTTCAGCATATCTAGTTGTAACTTGTTCTGTTTTTCAAGTTCCAAGACATTCCTTGGTAGGTAACAACATGATAAACAGATCCACGACTTGGATGTAGAATTTGGGTTAATGTCTACACACACTCTATGATATGTTTCTTTACACAGTAGGCATTCTGTTGACTTTCCATTACTTTCATCAAAGTTTAACTTGCAGTTATCAATACACTTAATCTTTCTGTTGGTGATTGGTTGCGGTTGTGAACGACTTTTACTACTACTAGGGCTGGAGTCAGATTGCGATTTCCGAGGGCTCACGTTTTTCTTAGCACTACCCATTATTCAAGTTATAAAGAATATTTGTTTGGTGGGCAAATTGAGTTCTTTTGTTTAAGAACAATAGAATAACAGCACAGGAAGTATCAGTGCACTAGTTGTTTATTCAAGTAGCTTGGGCCTAGACAACTTTGGTCAAAGAGCTGGAATGTGCCCCACTTAGTAGCTTGTATGGTATTGTTTGGCCTAGGAAGATCGACAAATTAGATCTTCAAAAAAAGTTATCATAACAAACCTGGTTATCAATGAAATCCTCAAGTAATGTTACCATGTAATTAAAGATGATGCTGGCATGAAAAAATCATCACATAATCTGGTTATGATACAAAAATTGAAAATTTTAGGCAGACGTCTGTTCCCCACATGTTCACTAACCTAGCCAATTCCCGAGGTATGACCTTAAATATCTTTAATATGCTATTGGGTTCTTAATGTAATTACTATGTAGGCCTAGTATTTATTAATTAATGTCAATCAAAACTTGTATTAGTGTAGATTTATTTTACTATTGTGAGAGCCTGTGTGAAAGCATAGTCAATAGAAAGTAAGTACTTTCTATTGACTATGGTGAAAGTAAGCTCGCGGTTTGTAAATGTAAATTGTATTATGTTGTCACGCATCAGTGAGCTGACTTTACCGAATACCGAAGACTAACTTAAATTATCGACACAATAGTAGACAAATACAAACAAACAGAACCGGATGTTACTACTGTGGTGAAAGGAACCATCAGATGAAAGACTGTAAACATGGTAAACCAGTACAATGTCACGGATGCTTCGAATTTGGACATAAGAACTATCAATGTCGAGTTCCATAGGAAACAGGCAATGAAGTAAACGCCGATCCTGAACCAACCAGGAGAAACCTGCGGGGTAATGTAATACGTCTTTTAATCATGACAATATATACGATTTCTTAATTGACGAATGTAATAACAATACCTGTATAAATGAGATAACAATTAACAAAAATAGCAAAGATATCGCTAGTATCAATAGTGTAAATCCTGATCCTATGTTAAACTACGTGCCTCCAAATAAGATTAATCATAAACATGTTAAAGTTAGACGAGGTAAAAAGAAATCTAAATCATATAATACTAATACTAACATTAAAATAGCATACAATAATATCAGAGGCTACAAAAGCAAAAAGTATGATATCCAAAAATTTGTAAACATCAATAAAATTAATGTATTTGGAATAGTCGAATCATTTCTAAAAGATAAGGAAGAAATACAAATCAAAGGTTACAATTGGATTGGGAAAAATAGATCATCATATACTAAAAAAAGTCAAGGCGGGATCGGCTTCCTAATTAGGGACGACATTAAGATCATAGATGACAATGTATTAGATACGAGATGTGATACCCTCGAACGACTATGGGTAAAAGTGCAATTTAATAGTTCTACCAATTCAATATATTACATAGCTTTAGTTTATTTTACATGTGAAGGAACCGATCGCAACTTGACTGATGAGATGTTTGTCTCCTTATTAGCGGAAAATGTAGAGATCTCTCGAAATGACAATGATGCTAAAATAATAATTCTTGGAGATTTCAACGGCAAAATTGGTCACTTGATTAACGATGGAGACGAATCTATAAACTATATTGATCAAGGACTTATATTGATTTTAGTAATGATGGTGATCTGTTTATCCTTAACGGTAGTAAAAAATGTACAGGAGTATTTACGTAAAAGTGTTTTGGATTATGGTCTTGTATCAGCAAATATTCAAAAAGATATAAATGAATTCATGATAGATGACCAATGTAACTTTCACATAGGTAGCGATCATAACATGATTATAATTGACTAGATGGTACGCTCGCTTCGCTCGCGTACCATCTAGGTCGTGCCCACAGATGGTTCTCGAATACATAATAATTTCAGCGTTAAAAAACTGGCGATTTCAAATGTACGTAGGCTACCGCAGGACAATAATACATGTCGTTTACAGGAACGAATAAATAGACACTGTGATTTATGTACTCAACTAAAATTAGCACCCTATTACTTCCGAAAGAGAAACTTGTCACAAAATAAGAGCAATTGTTTAAGTAAACTTTAAACAAACTTAATTTGTGTTTTGTATGTAACATTAGGGTTGAGGGATGGGGAAGAGGATGGGTGCAAAGAGGAACAATGTTAAAATATATTCTTTATCCATTTAGTAACGAAATATTAATTGCTTTCATGTTTTACAAATAATATACCACTAAACACAGTAAAACATTGCGATGTAATACTTTGTTGAAACTATCACCGTCCTAGTCGATTGAAATAGTACAGCACATGTAACGATACATCACTACGACGGGTATATGTTTATAATATAATGTAAAACAATTTGTGAAAACCACCTCTATTCGGGGAAAATCATAAATTCGATTTAATCGTCAATAAATATTAAATTATCAAACTCAACTTAATTAGTAGGCCTAATGGTTTTCAATTGTTTCTTGAGCCAATTCATACTTAAGTTGGTTCCTACCCTACCCACCAAAGTTGTTCTGCGTTTAGGGCATGTGATGTACCGTAGGCCTATTCTTAGTACAGGCTATATGTGACATTTATCCTATGTAACCTTGAAAAAATTCAAATAAAAGGTCTTTTGGTATTTTCTTGTTGCTTTAGGTGTGAATAAATACCAAAACATTTTTGCAGCGTTCTAGTTGCTGCGTTAGTGAGATATTGAGAGTCAAAGGTCAGTGACCTTTTTGTGGCATTTGATGGCTCATAACTCCTCAACTCCTGGGTTTAAAAAGACAAATGTGGTGTCTACATCTATGGTTTAGTGGTCTCTACTGGTTTTACAACGCTACTCATGCCAGTGATGATGTGGGTGGTTTAACTGCAATAATAAAGATTTGTACATAATATACGGCGAGTGAAAACGCTAGCTCATTATCCGTTTAAAAACATCTGCAGCACAGATTGAAAACAAAAATGGATCGAATTTCGAGTATACAGTACTGTACTTGCCTTTACGACGCCTGAGGAAATAGACACTTGTGAAACAGAGATTGGAATGTTCCATTCATCGCAAATCAATACATTTGTATAATCGTATATTAAATCTATCAAAATAGTATTTTTTTAAGAAAATCGGCCTGTCTTCAACATTATGATGCTGTACTCTAGCTGTTCAACCAGTTTTCAGCTATTAAAAACAATTATCGTAGGAGGAGATAGGAAAATGCGAAGCCTCCCCGCATTTTTGTGGCGGGTATTTTTCAAGATGGACATCCATTAGACAGTGTATACCACGGTCGGAAAACACCCCTATTTGGGGCAAATCGTTGAACCTAAATTCGTTTTAATCGTCAATAACTAATTATCTAACTTAATTTAATTAGTAAACAGGGTTACATCAGGTGGTTAAAATCAGTACCGAAAGTACGAACCAACTTTATATACCATCGAGTAAAAATTCTAGAAGTAAGGCGCGAATTACCGAATTTTGCCTTTACGTAAATTTATATATAGATATGAATGTAGAATCATTTAAGAATAATAACACAATCCCTGAAACATTTAAACAACGATGGGATATAAAGTATAACCACGATTGGACAACGTTCCAAGAGGACCTTGAATCTAAATTCACTAACTGGGACCCAGCCCATTTAATTAAATGCTAACGAAGCTTGGAAATCGTGGAAACCCGTTGTAGTGTCTGCTGCCGAAGAGACAATAGGCTATAAAAAACAGTCCAGAAAAGGTAAACAATGGTTTGATTGTGATATTGAGCAGTCAATGGAAAAACAAAAAAAAGCGTGTCGAGCACACCGACTATATGTTAAGAACAAAACTAATTCTGACTTTAATAAAACTATAAGGGATAATCTCTGGAAATATTATCAAACTAAACGAAACGAATGTAAAACATTAATTAGACCAAAAATGATGCAAATCCGGATGAATAGATGTTCAAAAATAATGGAAAAAGGCGGACCTCAGTCTAGAGACTTCTGGTCAGTTTTAAAAGGAAATAAACGAACACACAATGTTACATCTATAATAATTCCGGGAACGGACAATCAGACATCAGACGCACCCATAATTAAGTCCTCGTTAACCAATTACTTTAATACCTTAGGTAAGAAAACTTAGATGTAGAGAATGATCTATTTAATGACAATTTAGCTGACACTTACAACATAAATGTTCAAACCGCTACTCTGGATAAACTCGAATTCTCATGTGAAGATGTAAAATACGCAGTCTCCCTATGTAAAAACAACAAAAGCCCGGGCAATGATAATATTTCTAACGAATTGATAAAAACGGCGGTAACACAATTGTTGCAACACTGTATAAACTGTTTAAAAGGCTCTCCCATCTCGAATGTATACCAGATGAATGGAACAACGGCACAATAGTTCCTATATTTAAAAAAAAGTGACCGGCGAAATTTAGATAACTATAGAGGAATTACCTCAAACTCATGCATTGTTAAGATCTATAGTCGAATAATTTCTCGAAGAATATCAGAATTCCTTGAAGAGTATGATTTATTAACCGAAGCACAAGGGGGTTTCCGTAAAAATAGACGATGTGAAGACCATATCTTCACCCTTAAAAGCTTGATAGCTACTCGACAAGCCGAGGGTAAAAAGACATTTTTGGCTTTTCTCGATTTCCGAAAAGCATTCGATACAGTCTGGAGAGAAGGACTAATAAAAGCATTACGCCGAATCGGTATAAAAGGTAACCTAATTAATATCGTACAAAATTTATATGAGAATGTTAAATGTAAGGTCCAATTTGCTAATTTAGAGACGGAGTTATTTGATATCGATGAAGGTGTTAAGCAGGGATGCTCGTTATCGCCAACACTCTTCTCAATATACATCAATGAATTACGTATAATGCTTAACCACTCAGATCTAGGTGTTAACATCTTTAACACTAAAATTAATTGTTTATTATGGGCCGACGACGTCGTGCTAATAGGAGAAAACGAGAAGGAACTTAAAATGCTCCTACAAACTACTACAGAATTTGCTAAAGAATGGAAAATGTCATTTAATTATGATAAATCAAATGTCCTTATCACAGGATAAAGGACCAACTTATATAGAAAATGGAGGTTAGGAAACAATTCTATAACAGAAACTGATAAATAAATATACTTGGGAGTATATATTTCTCGTACGTTGTCAGACAATCTTCACATAGACGAAGTTATCAAGAAGGGTAATCGCATCATTGCGTATATTAAATCCATTATAAATGAACAAGATGATTTTAACAGAATTTATTACGGGGACCTATTATGGAAATCTATCGGAATCCCTACCATTAATTACGCATGCTCAGTTTGGTACTGTAACGGAAAAACAACAATGGCAAAAGTTGAAAACCTGCAGTTTTTAATGGCGAGAACCATTCTTAAGGCTCCGCGTAACGTTGCAAAAGAGGCTCTATATGGTGACTTGGGCTGGCAATCACTAGAATCGCTTCAAAACTACTCTCGGATTAAATATTTTAACCACCTAAAAAACATGGAGAAGGACAGATTGTCCAATGTGATTTTTAACGCCATAAACATTCTTGAAGATAAATTAAAATGGGGATGGTTAAATCAGGTTAAAGAAGCCTTACATAAATGTAACATGGGTGATATGTTCACCAACGAATCACCTGGTAATTGGTTAACTCAATTTAAATGCAAGAACAAAGATATCGATAATAACGAATGGCAGAAGAGAGCACAATCAAAATCATCTCTGACACAATATATATTGTACAAGAATAAACCGATATTAGAACCATACCTTCTTTACAAAAATGACTTTAAAAGAAGTTGTTTGAAATTTAAGGCGAGATCGAACTCTCTAAACCTTGAAGGTAGGAAACAGTCATGGTCACCCACGAGTACGGGTATGTGTGCACTCTGCAATAATGACACTGAAACTATCGCACACTTTATGTTAGAATGTAATACATTTAGTAAATTAAGAGAAGAAATCTTCTACCCAATGAAATTACAATTAATGAATAACGGGTTTGAACATTATTGGAAATCTTTCTACGAAGGAACCTCTGAAATGAAATTACATTTGTTATTAGACAATTTATATAATGAAAACGTTGTTCTTGGGGAAATTTTTGACTTGGCTTGTAAAAAATACCTACAAAGTGCCTGGGATACCAGGTTAGATATATATAAGAAATTACCAACATTACCCCAATAATTAGCCATTTGGCTTTTACATTGATAAACTAGTTTATTTGCTTATCTAACTTCAAATACATATAAACATATATTTGTGTTTATCTCGATTTTTGTAAAAATAATCATGATTATGTATTATTTATACTTTTGACCTATTGTATCGTTATACTGTTATCCAATTGTTTTTTAGTTTTATTTTCTATGTACGTATAAGTTTGTTTGTTTTTTTTTTTTTCAGTCAGACATTTTAGCTTATTTAGTTTATACATTGATAGACCAGTTAGATATACCAATAACTAATCATTAAACAAATAAAATCTTGTACTTGCTGTTTGCTATATCTATAATTTTAAGTACATAAACATATATTTGTGCTTATTTCGATTTATGTAGTAATTTTATCATGATTATGTATTATTTATACTGTTCACCTCTTGTATCGTTATTCCGAAAGGTGTGTGCCACTGATTCGAAAGTGAGTACCAATAAATACTGAATACTGAGAGTCGATTGAGTCCGAAACGAACCGATGGAGGAACTCTCGTACGGAAAAAAAAATCGCCGCCCGCCATATTGAAATTACGAGCGGTAGAATGTGTGTGTATAAATGGTTATACCTACTCATTGATTGACAAGCGGCGACTCGGCGACTAGAATTAGTATGTTATGCGCGATTTGAACGATTTGCGCAATTTAAAATTGCGCAAAGAATTCCTTGCGCAATTTGAATTGAAACATCTGTTTCAAATTGCGCAAGCAACGTATTAAATTGCGCAAGTAATCTGCAAATTGCGCAAGGTTTTTTTCGACAGATTGTGAAATCATGCACACCCATATTTTTATAGTAATTTCTAAGAATGATTCAAAATTAAAGATAATATCGCATTTCCTTATTTTTTATAGTAGTGAAAATATTGTTATTGTTAGCATACCGTCGAAGACCCGACAAAGGACCACAAAGGTGGAGTTCCCAGCGGGCACGTGCACGGCGGGCGGCTAATACTACTATAGCCTCCTACTACTGTTTATGTTTTGATAGCAAGTCTAACCGTTGGTGGCGGTAGACTATGTTGTGAATTTACTAGACTACATTAATTTTTGTTATTTTTACATTTATTTTGATTTATTTTAAGTTACAATGAGAGTGATAATATTATTTAATTGTGTATGCCATTTATGTTGTGTATTATACACATGTTATCTTCGCATTTATTATGTTTCATTTTGAGTTATTAGTTTCGAATAAATTATTATTGTTAACCGATCGTCGACGTTAGCACGCATTCTGGTAGAATTCTGCTGCGCAATTTGACAATTTTACAAATTGTGCAGCGCAATTTGAAATTGCGCAAGGATTTTCTTGCGCAATTTGATATTGCGCAAGTTGATTGCGCAATTTAATATTGCGCAAGAAAATCCGTGCGCAATTTCAAATTGCGCAAGAATTCTTTGCGCAATTTCAAATTGCGCAAGGAATTCTTTGCGCAATTTTAAATTGCGCAAATCGTTCAAATCGCGCATAACAATTACATAGGGCTACTCCATGATCAAAGTAAGTATGCCTAGCCCATTATGGGTTTTAGAGTTTGTATTGGTAAGTTTTTCGCGCCGCGGCTCTAGCCAGCTATGTCCCAGGAGGACACATTCATTAATAAGCTGTTTCATAGCGGTAGCTTTAGTATCTAAGGCTGACAGTTTTGTGAATTTGGAAACTCGCCTATAACTTATAGGTAGCTGCTGGACCAAAAAAACGTCTGGGAGAAGAGAGTCTATATGAAAGCCTTTGCTGATAACACAGTATTATTGAGATGTAGATGATGTAAAATCTTGTTCAATAAATAATAACTTCGTTTTTTGCTGCCAACCAGGCCGGTATTATAATAAGTCACTGTCAAATAATCATTCGATAATGGTCAAAACTTTATTTTGGCTCTGTCAACATAAAGGGAGGTATTTACAATGACTTTCTTTTGACTGTCAATCTAGGCCAATGTTATAATAATACGCCGTCAGATTTTAAATCATTGAAACAGTCCTGGTAAATTTTTTTTTTGGTTATCAGATGCCGTGGGGGGGGGGGGGGGGTCCAATCAATTATCGTCAGAAGGTGAACAATCAGCAGCAGATTATTAAGAACGCCTGCTCCATTAATTAATCCAGAAAAAGGTTTGTACATTGGGCCCGTTCGGACGGGACTGAAACTACCGTGTACTTCCAACTGTAAGGTCACGTGTGGCAATTAACTTACGCCTCTGGCTATAAAAAATTAGAAAACCATCTGGACGAAAAATCCACCAACTTTACTGGTTATTTCAATCCCATTCCAATTACACGCTGCCTCGGGGTATAATTAATCAAGCGTTAACGGGGTCATGTCAAATCGCGACCTCAAATAAGCTTTCTGATTGTTTAACAATTATTGTTTAAAATGTTCTTTTTCGTTAATGCGAATGTATATATCTATTGTTTTGTAAAATTATATATAAATAATCAACTCGTTGGTTTTTTTCCGGTGACCTGAACTTGCGAATCGGTGGCTTATAATGTACATGTAACGGCAGGGAGTTCTGTATTGTGGTAGCCTGTGGTGTCTGTGAATTACCACATCAACCGTTCGGCTCGCACGATAAGAGGGGTACAGTGCGTGTTAAATGGAATTTTTACAACAATAATTCGGCTCGCACGATGAATGCACGTGGTGATTTTTACAAGAGGGGTACAGTGCGTGTACATTAAATGGAATTTTCACAACAATAGTTCGGCTCGCACGATAAATACACGTGGTGATTTTTACAAGAGGGGTACAGTGCGTGTACATTAAATGGAATTTCCACAACAATAGTTCGGCTCGCACGATAAATACACGTGGTGATTTTTACAAGAGGGGTACAGTGCGTGTACATTAAATGGAATTTCCACAACAATAGTTCGGCTCGCACGATAAATACACGTGGTCAACAAACAACATACGTTAGCAGGATTTTCGATCATTATTTATTTAAAAAGTAAATTGTATTCGATGTATTATAAATATATAGGTCTGGTTGTCGATTGAAAAATAATAATTGAACGACATGCAATATCCAGTTGAATTTGTCAACACGCCATGTCAATTGATATGGGTCGACGCACAGAGGGCGCTTTTTGACCTAAGAATTCCGATCTTAATTGGTTTCGTGTCAGCTTACCTGTACTTTGTTTATTCGTACGAACGTCGTAATTATCTATTTGTTTATTAGCCTTCTCCTAACACAATTATATTTTCTTTAAAAAAAAGTTTTATAAGTGGTTTCAACATTTATGATAGTAATGTCACAGTTCTGTGTCTGGACGCAAGTTCATAGACCTACTAGTTATATTATTCATATTAACTGATACTTACTCTTCATTTACCGTAAAGTTCAGTTTTAATGAAATATATAATATAAATTGGCTTCGTAAACAATTAATTAGTGTTGAAAAGGTTAGTTTTTTGGTGATAGGTGAAAATGACATGTAACTTCGTGATCAATTTATTTTTTTGTATAAAGGCCCAATTACACTATGACGATAACGACGGACGATAAATATATAGCATGCATTTTTTTTTACATAAACCAAAAGAAATTAGAAAGGTTTTCGTTCTAGACCTATAGGATAATCATTTATGCTGTCTTTGATAAAAATAATGTTTTTCAAATTCCAATCAAATGACGTCATGATAAATAAAAACAATAAATCGCTGTATTGTCACGATATTATAGGTCTTACTAATCATGACGTCATTTGATTGGACGTGTGAAAATATAATTTTCATCAAAGGATTTGTTTATATTTCTTTTGGTTTATGTATTAAAAATGCACATTTGTCTATTTATCGTCGATCGTTATCGTCCTAGTGAATGGGCCTTATGCTGTAAATGTTCAATTAATTTTATTAGTTGGACTCTTGCACAGTTGCTGTCTAATCGTTGTTGTGTAATATCATTTCGAACCATATTAAAATCATAAAGAGATTCATATTCCTTAACATGTGGTTGTGCATGGAAGTCCGGTCTACAAAAACTCGGGCCCGGGATCATTGTTATTGGGCCCGAAAGTGTTGGTGAATTCATAATTATACTTAATATTATATTTATATATATATTTATATATATATATATATATATATATATATATATATATATATATATATATATATATATATATATATATATATATATATATATATATATATATATATATATATATATATATATATATATATAATTATATTATTATACAATTGAAAGCAAAACCTGTTGAATCTCAAATCATTAGGACTAGAAATTTGGCTTATCAATCAAATAAATACTTTCGTTCAAAATGAAACTCCAACCTCTCTAAAAGATTGAACTCGAAAACGGACCGTCTTTTTGAATTGGGTATGTTGAAACATTTCAATATTCATTTAAAAAAGTACATTAATTATGGTATTGATCAGTGACTATAGAGGCGTAAAAACCCTCGGTTAATATCATGTAAAATGCACTGTGGAAGGGTCATTATTAAGACTGCAAAATTGGGCTTATCAACAAATAAATACTTTCGTTCAAAATGTAAAATCAAGGCTGAAAAATTGGGCTTATCAACAACAAAATATTTTATTATTAGACGCGATAACATCAAGGATAATCAGTATAATTATTAATATAGCCACTGTTACTAGTTTTATTCTACATGCTAAAGTAAATAAAAATCCACTAGAAAACAAACAAGTCTGAATGTTATGCTTATTAGCCATGTTATGTTTGTTACTGTAGGCCTATTGTTTGCAATGTCCACATATTATTTCCGTGGGCATATCCATAGTGTATCACTCACAAAAAAGACGTGTGAGGTTCTTTCTTTAGATTTTGAAGAATGATTTGTGTTACAGGTTGACACATGAGTCAAATGCTCAAAATATCGGCTAATGCCATGAGACCCTTGGCTTATCAATGAATAATAAATACAGTACTACTTTCGTTCTATTGAAATCGGAATCTGACCGTTTCATTAAATTGGGTGTGATTAGGCCTAAACATATAATAATTTATTAAAAAGGTACAATAAAAACAAATGCATCAGAGGCGTAAGAACCCACGGTCAATATCATGTAAAATGTATATGGTATAAGCACTGTGGAAGGGGTCATTATTATTAAACTGGAAATTCGGCTTATCAACAAATAAATTAAAATGTAAAATAAGACTGTAAAATTGGGCTTATCAACAAATAAATACTTTCGTTCCAAATGTAAAATAAGACTGCACAATTGGGCTTATCAAAAAATAAAATACTTTTTTTTCAAAATGTAAAATTAAGACTGGAAAATTGGGCTTATAAACAAATAAATACTTTTTTTCAAAATGTAAGAAAACATTTTTTAAATATAATCCTTAAGCTCTGTCTATACTATCAAACTAAATATGATGTGCCCATTATTATATAGTCATGACGATGTCCACTACGATATTCGGGCATATCACTACCATATTTGGGCACATCACACTTTTTTTGTTAAACTAGTTGGGACAGTGTAGACACAGAACTATGTGATCGAAACATAAGTTGGAATTGGACTGACGCGATTGATTTAATTGGGTATTTTTTATTAATGTAATGATTCATTAAAAACTAGACTATAATACCGATACGCGTTTGGTATTGATCAATGGTGCAAAAAACCCTGAGAAATAATGGTATAACGCGATTTGGTGATAGCTTAGCAATAATACAACCCATATACTATTATTATAAATACCTATTACAAATCCATTCATATAACTTTTCATCGCAAACCGAAAATAAATGTTATTCTACAGACAGTAATTATATATTCAAAAGCCATATTATTATTATTATCAATACCTATGCGATAGTAATAACCACATAAACATAACAGTGGGAAAGCCACTTCGCGTTTTGACCGTTAAATCGTGTAAAATCGACTTACTTCCGCAAAGACGATGTTGAAGCGTCACCTATCGTTGAAAACAGAAACCACGATTTTTCGTCGCCTAGCAAATAAGTGCTGTTTTATTTTAAGCTCTCATGAATATTTAAGAACCGCCCAACATTACCTATTATGGTAAATGCATTTTCTAATAAGTATTATTGAATAACCAATCGGTTTCCTTCAAAGAAACTGTGACGTTGTTAAACGTATATATTGCAATTATTAGTTGCAAGAAATAAAATGACAGACGACTATAATGAGATCAATGAGAGAGAGTGTAACTTTTATTCAAAGCATGCTGGGAACTCCTGACTGTGACGTCATACACACATATATTTGATATAGATAGATATGTGACATCTTCCTTTTTCTTAAACATTAACAACAATCGTAATCAAAATATCAAACTCTTGATGAAACAATTAAACTATGATAATGTAAACATTTGGGTATAATAAAACATGGATATCTGGCAGAGAAATTATGAACAATGAGTCTTTTAATTAGTATTTGTCCATTATGAAGTCATCGAAACGTTTGGGTACACGTCTATTTCGCTTTGGTCTGGTGATTACTACCTCTTCCTTTTGAGGATCAGGTGTCTTCGGCGGAGTTTCGATAGGAGTTTCATCCACTTCTCCTTCAACATTAATATCTTCTTCATGTGATTGATTTAATTGTCGGCGATTGCGTCTGTACACTTGTCCGTTTTGCGTAGCGACCATATATGATCTCGGGGTAACATGTTCAGATAACACTTTCGCGGGGACCCATTCTCGGCCTTTGTTGAGACGGACTATCTCGTTTCCTTTCAGTGATTGTAGCGTTCGCGTTCCACGATTGTAATATTCCGCCTGTTTGTCTTGTCTAACGATCAACGAATTATGTGCGTCTGGAATCAGTGTAGGCTTAAGTTGCTCGCGTGCGATAGGAATTCGTGTTCTAAGCCTTCTGTTCATCAGCAACTGTGCTGGAGATTTGCCGATACCTCCCAATGGCGCATCTCGATAAGCGAGTAAAGCTAAATGAAAGTCTCCGTGAAAGTCATCAGCGGCTTTTCTTAACAATTGCTTGACTGTCTGTATGCACCGTTCAGCTTGACCATTGCTTTTTGCATAGTTGGGGCTCGATGTGATTAGTTCTATCCCCCATGATTTAGCGAACTTTTTCATTTAAAAACTTGCGAAAGGCATTTTGTCGCTTACAAATGTTGCTGGAATGCCATGTCTCGCGAAAATCGTTTTTAGCCTGCCGATTACTTCTTTGGCAGTTTTGTTGCGTAGCGTGACGATCCACAACAACCGATGGATTGTCTCGAATTCCATAAATTCTTCCCGCGTGATTCAGGTTATTTGTAGACGTGTGCATCGGAATGCTCTTGAACTTTCCCCATAACAGTGTCTGATGAAATTGATAATTCAATGACGTTTTTGTTCGTACGTTGAAATTTCCTCTCGTCGTAATGTTTGTCGAGCCGGTGGATGCAAACGACAAGGCGGTGGATCCTCGACATAACGGCGATTGAAATTCTACCATGTCGTCTTGTAATTTGGTTCCTCGCATGTGTATGGAATGTGTCTTTTCACGTTTGTCGTACGCGTATCGATGAGCAATGTTCTGCGACGACACCACGTTCACTAGGAAGAAATTGATGGCAGCTGTTTTACACGTAGATTCGACTTGGACGTGCACCATGAGTTTTCTCGTATAGGCGTGTGTATCGATTTTATTTTGTTTCCTAACATCTCTTTGAAAACCCTATCGGTGACCGTTTGCTGCTTCACTCCAAGAGGAAGAATGATTGACGAATCCTTTTCAATCTCGACAACTACATGACCGTCTGTCGTTTGTCGATGCGTTGGAAACAATGACACCAAGAATCGAAGTTCTCTGTCGTTGTAAACTCTAAACTCTACCGACGACGACGATGACGATGATGACGAAGGTTTTCGATACAGATTCAATGCTGATCGAACAAACACGACCGCCAACGTGCCGTCTGCGTTGTCAATCAACAGGTTCATATGATCAACTGTTATGTTTTCGCCACTTTCTTGAAACACCACATCTCCAACTAGCGTTTGAAAGTCTCTGTAAAACAAATGAACGACATTCTGTGCAACCATCTTCACCGATAACATGTCCATAGATTCGATGTTGGTGCGCTGTGATTGAACGTCGTTCTTCAACACTAGAAAGGACTTTCTGTTCTCCGGTATTGGATTTAAATTGTCAACAAGCCGATCGATAAAACGTTCACCGAGAACACTTCGATATCGATCCAGTATAGGCAGTTCATCGGACGGCTGGCATTCCAGAGCCTTACATATGTTCATGTCAGAGTTTACGTACGTGTACCAGTAAGCCGTTTCGAATTTTGTCATACCACCTCTTATCTTCACAAATTGTCTGCAGAGGCCGACAAGAGTGTGTAATATCTTCGACTTTTGCCCAGTGTCTCCAAGTCTTTTCATGTCTGTGTATTGCACCTCGTCAAATTGTTGGCATTCGTTGTACATTGTGGCCGTCACCACGGTCATTGCGGCAGAAAACACGTCCGATTCACTATTCAGCAGTTTCACCACTCTGTCTGTCATCACGTGACTGATATCTCGATACCCTATGGACACTAGTCTGTCTACGCTGCGCACTCCTCCGAATCCAGTGTCAACGTCCATTGTGTAGATCGGCATGTCCGATGGTATGTACGCGGAGGCTATCGATTCTTCGTGAACGCATCCAACACCTCCAAATAAGCCGACCTTTTTGCTCGATTCAAATTCGATCATTTTTCGACGATGTACTTCGGCCGAACCGAAATCAATAAACTTGAATCGACCCTGCCGTCTGTTGTACGTCACATTCCTGATGGTTATGTCGTTATGTGCGACTCCTATCTTGTCCAGAAAAGCAAGCCCCTCGCCAACATGTCGATAAAGTGTAAGCACGCACGGCAACATTTGCATTGTCATCCGTATTGTAAACAAGTCAAAACCTTCGTTTGTCATGCGCAGACATTGAGTCACTCCTGAATCGACGACTGCCTGACATATTTGCGGCGTGTACCGTTTCAATCTGTCAAAGTAGTTTGCGTAAGCTAAAATGAAAGTTTCCTTGTTGAATGTTAAACGTACTCGTGCATCGCTGCTATTCTGATTGCCACAATGTAATTTTTCAACTAAACCAGACTCTATGGAATGGACAACGCCAAACGAACCTCGGCTGTTCACAGTCACCAACGGATCGATTGTATTATCCAATTTGCCAAACGATAAAATCTTCTTTTGACCGTGCATTGCCGTCGTGTGCGTCAATCGAATGATTAAGAGAGAATGGCTTTCTGACGTTTATCTATTTTACCTCGACAAATCGGACACAAAAGCAAACTGTTTGAACACGACCAGCAGGCGACCAAATGCGAACATGGAATGAAAAGAACACAAACGTCAGCGTCCATGCATATCTTACATGTTTTTTTTTCGCGTAAATCGCGCACAACAGATTGCACATCTTCTTCTTCCTCCACTTCTTCCTCTTCTACCACTGTTGGTTTATCGTTCACTGGAATCGTGACAGCGTTCAGAAGCTCAAGGGTAGACGTAAAGTTTCCACCGGTTCTCTTCACGTGATCGTTTACAGTAGTCGATACATGTTGCATGTCAAAACCCATTTCTAAAACTTTCACAACGATTTCAGAGCGCATTGCAATATCAAACGGACTTTTTGACGAAATAAGAGCCGTCTCGATGAAAGGAAAACCATTTTCGATTCTCAACCAATTGCAGAACGGAAACCACTTTGCATGCTCGATCCAAGGATTATCGTCTAATTGCCAGTCTTTCAGTCCACCGCCGCAATGGAAACACATTGCCTGGTCCCGATTGATTGCAAAGAATCCGGCCTCAGCTATTCCGTTCGGCGTATGATCGGTAGCCCATACTGTAGTAAACGTCATTTTTCGAACATTCAAAAGAGCGTACTGTGGATGCATTGCCCGTTGCCTATTGTTGGTGGTGGTGGTGGTGGTGGTGGGGGTCGCCACGGTGGCCGCGGTGGATAACATGAACTTGCACAACGGGAAATGTTTTCTATGCTTTTCGTCGACATTCACTCCTCTTTTCCATCGCTCAAGTAAACCGTTGCAAGAGAAGCATTCGACTACGTCACAGCATGACCTGTAATAAAATCCAGACTTTGCTAAAGTGCACGCCGATACGATGTGTCCAAATGGCCAGTTTTTAAAAGTCGACAATCTGACCATATGCGAGTTTGAGTCGACCAAATGTGTTTTACTGCCGATTAAAGGACTACTGTTACCACATGACATCAGTTTGCAAAACGGGAAGTGTTTCTTGTGCTCTGTATCGGCATCTGCTCCGGCGTTCCATCTCGAAAGTTTACCGTGACAACGGTAACATTCTACCCGGTCTTCTTGCCCCGTATAAAAGAAGCCCGACATTGCTAACGATGTAGGCGATATCACGTGTCCCGCAATCCAAAACTCATACGTGGCCAATCGTCTTTCATAACATTCCATCGCGCCTGTATGCACTATTTTATTCATTTCTGTCTGTGTGCGCGAGCGGGTGTGTGTGTGTGTGTGTGTGTGTGGCCCGAAGAGTATATATTATAGCAATTTGTAAATTCAGATTCACCACACACGATGGAGGATTCGATCGCAAAAGAAATGAACACTGTTGTGGAAAATCTGAAATCGATATATTTTAAACAATTCTCTGATATTTTGAATACGATGATTAGAAACGGATGCAACGGATGTATTCACGAGCATCCTTCTCAGATCGAACATGATCTATGTTTGATGGCTCCGGATAGAGAGAATATAGAACGTTTCTTTGACAACATTGTTATCGATAAAGAGGTACTGTTCATAGAATGGTGTCATCAAAATGCTGATTTTCTGGAAAGTTGCTCTAATGTCAACGCCTGGTTCGAAGTTCTATTGTCGGAAATAAAAGATAGCAACAATTTAATCGATCAAATATACCGTTATAGATTAATTTAATTTCTCTTGCGCCGGTATTTTCTTCGGTAGATTTAATATGAATTTTTACTCGACATACAACTTGTAATATAGAAACAACTGAATGTATTCTCCTTCATTCATAAGCAAGTCAAACACGAGTGTAGGTGCAGAATTTTTTCATCCAATGATCTGGTGAAAACGACCGCAGAGAAGGTTATGCCTAAGTCAGATGATTTGTTACAGGACGAAAACGCTTCGTTGAAGAAAAGTGTAAAATGTATACACCTTCTAGAACAGTTGTTGAAAGACCGTGATAAATCGTTGAACCACTTAGAGAAGACGGTAAAAAACTATAAATTATGTATTGAACATCTACAATGGCGCTTACACAAACACAACTTGGACTCATCAGTTGATTTGAAAGAACATGAAATATTCGAGCCTGGTCACGATAAACAGATTTTAATAAGCTTGTTGAATGACGCTATACGATATAAAAGATTGCTTGACGAGAAGTTTAGCTCCGAAGAGGTAAGACGAAACTAAGTGTGAGAATATTTGTCATGAATTCGTTAAAATTATCATAGTGGTGTGAGTGTGTGATTTATTATTATTATTTTTTAATGTTCAGGTTGCCGAAGCAAAAGAAACCATTTCTGTTCTTGAGAAAGAAGTTAGTAAGCTGTGTGTACAGTTGAAACGGAAAGAGAACGAACTCATTGTTGTTTTAACTAAAATGAGATCCTCATACGACGAGAAAGATGTAGTAATTAGTAAGTTAAAATGTCAGCTACGAGATTATTTTACACAGCGTAACAATGATGACGCTGTTCGTGACACGTTGAGCTCCGAAATAAGAACATTAAAATCAAATACTGAACAGTTTGTTGAAGAGAAAAAGAAGATAACAAATGAACTAAAAGCATATGCGCAAAGAGAGAAGGTATGGGTACAGGAAAGAAATATGTGTTTTGCTCACGCTAGAATTTTACATTCAGAATCAAAGTTCGAAGATGAATGTAAAACGTTGCAAGAACAGGTTCGAAATTTAAGTCGTGAAAATACAGATTTATGTAGGCAATTAAAAGAGATAATTGTTATGAACACTCGCTGGCAAAAGTACTCTGAACAAAGAGAAGCACACGTTGTGCAGTTGAAACAACAATTGAAAGTATCTGAAAACAAAGTTTTCAAGAATCATTGCCTTATTTCTGAACTTGAGCGGATGGAAAAAGAGAAACGAAAAAAAGAAATCGATACTGCTGTTCTTAGTTTGGCAACAGATTTGGGAAAGACATGCGAATTGAATTGACTAAACACAATAACAGACTTGATGAAATAATTGGTCAATATCAAGAGACGTATGCGTCACTTCAACAATCTTACTTACCTTCTTCTAATACTCCCGATATTCTTGAATTAGTTTGTGATGATGATGATTAAGCAGCTGTAGAAGACGGTAATTTGGATGAATTATTACAATGTCCTCGTTTTCTGAAAGAGTTTAATATCATAGAACATGTTCAGTTAGTTGATCATTTAGATACATGTGATGTTGATGAATACAATAATTCTATCTTATAAAATCTGTGCTGTTTTTGTTTTTGTTTTTTTGTTTCTTGCTAACAATCATTAATCAATAATAAAAGAAATTAACAGAATCTATAGTACGATCTATTCAATAACAATAAAGTGCATTTGGTAATCTAGACGGGTATATATGCTTTTAATATAAATGATGGCGTGTTTTTCTCTAACACGATGTTCTCAATAAAGGAATAATAAATTGATAATAAAGTGTGTATTTTGTAAACTAAACAGTATACAGAATTAAAAGTGTATTCGAAGTTATACTAAACGTAGAAGACGGCGTGTTTGTTCTCGATAAAGGGATAATGAATTAAACGGCGTATAGTACTAATATTGTAGTCCTGATAACGAAGAAAATAAGTATTGCGCCCTCTATTGACAGATAATATGACTATTATTATTATATCGTGACAGACAATATACTGTTTTTTTTAAACGGGTATAATATTCTTTTATTATAGAAGACGGCGTGATGTTCTGTAACGCGATGTTGTCGATAAAGGGATAATGAATTGATAAAGGGATAATGAATTGATAATATTGAGTGAGAAGTATAAGGAAAGATCTAGAAGGTTATGAACATATTTTGTATAACGGGATGTATGTTCTCTCTTGTGTGTGTAAACTGAATGCTTAAACATTGATGCACACTGTCATTGAGGTCGAAGTAATCAAAGGCTGTTTTCTAATTGTTGATAATCTATTGAATTCGAAAGTAATCTATTGAATTCGGAAGTGATTTGTTGAAATCGGGTCATATCTTAATTGCCTTGAAAGAAATATAAAGCAAGTTACATATTTTTGGAAAGCTTAGAGAGTATAAACGTGTACTGCCCTTGGTGAAGAAAGTCTTGAAGATGAGTTTTTCATAAATTTTTAATGTCCCAATGTATTATGTACATCGAACGAATACCCATTGAAAAGTTAAACAATCAAATGCTTTGACTTCTTACCGAAGTAAAAAAAAGATTTTAATTGATTTACTCATCATACAACATGCGACGAATGCATGACATGTTATGCCTCTTCAGTTCTCTTTTTGTTGTAAACTGAATGTTTAAATATTGACGCGCGCTGTCATTGGCGTCGATGTAAAGCTTTTATTTTTCTAAAACATTATCGACCGAACGCTATGCGTACTATCACATGTTGAATGCTTTAACAATAAATGGGCACTGTCCTTGAGAGGGAGGTCTTGAATATGAGTTTTTCATAACACAAAGTTTATTCGAGTTTATAATAACGGACTTTCTATTTAGAAACAAATGAGAGAAGATTTGTTAATTGCGTAATACTTTTATTGATTTTTACTTTACCTATATAAAATACAATGTAAACAAAACTAATGCCCATGATTCAGTGACAACAAAGTATTGCACCCTATATCTATAATTTATAAAATCCAATTCAATCAATTCACGTTTTATTTCAGAACAAAGTCCATATCATAACACACAACAATATTCAATAAATTAATGTAAGTAAGTAAAAAAAAATATATAAAACAAGTCGCACATAAAAAATGCCGTCGGAAAACCGTCGGTTTTAAATTATTAGTGAAAAAACATTTTAATGGCTATACTGTTACGTAAAAAGTATACATGAAATTATGTATACAGAAGTTCAATCCATTTTCTGTGCAATTACTACTACTACTACTACTACTACTAATTTATTTTAAAAAAAATAAAAAAAATCATCTACATGGTCGTTTCGCAGATGAAACTTCTTCTTCATCATCGGCCACCACCACCGTATTGTATTCGGATCTGAATTTTTCGACGCTTACTATGAGCGGTACGTCGTCGTTGACTTTCACATACATTCGGCGTATTCCATCGTGTAATTTTAATTTAGCGTTGGTGCCGAATGAATTCGACAAATGTTTAATGTCCTCGTCGCTGAACACGCAGAATTCTACTGTAGTTGCAATATATTGACTCAGTCTGAGAGCCGACATGAGAAACGACATGATCAGTTTCCGATCGTTTGACATGATGTGCATATGTTCCACCACCACAACGTTTTGATTCGGGCTTTCGTTGCCAAATTTGATGTCTCCAATCGAAATGTCATGTTCGTGTACTAGATACACCAATCTATCTTCAACGCGTTTCAACGAAAACTGTTTACCGCCAAACAATACAGTTGAGTCGTGTTGTTTTGAAGCCGCCTTTTCTAGTTTCGATACACTTCGACGTTCCGGTACAGGGTTCAAACATTCTTTTAAAGCGTCCGTAAACTCGACTCCCAAGAACGGACTGAATCTATCGATGTATGAATTGTATTTCTTGCTGCTGGAACAATGCGACAGTGAAAATGCGTCGGTCAGTGATCTATCCGGATTCACGTGCGTGTACCAAAACTGGAGATCACGTTCGTTCATCGGACCACGTAGTTCTACCGAATGTCTACACACCTTAATCAAATTGTTGTACGCAAATTTGTCCTTTTTTAAATCGCAATAGTCGCTTTGCGTCTCAAACTTATTCCGATTGTTGTCATCATAAAACATTAAAGCCACACTCATCGAGGCGCTGTAAACGTCCGAATTTCGACGCAACATCTTCACTCGTCTGTCTGACATCACATGACTTATGTCCCTGAAAGGTATCCTTGTCAGTTTCTCCTCACTCCTGACGCACGAATATTTTGGTTCGGTGTCGGAAAAGCGTAGTCGACTTCCCGGTGGCAAGTACTTTGACGCCATGGAACCGGTTCGAACGATACCCAAACACCGATGGCCATGTCTCTCTTTCACAGAAACGCCAAACGTGCTTGCACCGTGCTTTGTAAACTCGGCAGAACCAAAGTCTATTATACGAAATCGATTATCTAATCGACTATACGCCACGTTCTCGATTGTTATGTCGCTGTGAACCACACCTGCGTTTTCGAGAAACGTCAACGCTTTGCAAACATGTAACGAAAGCGTTTTCACGCAAGGCAGAAGCTTGTAACAATAGCGTAGCCTGTACAGATTACATCCTTCGTTTCTCATCGTGATTGATATTGCGATGTTACGCCGATAAGAAACTTCGAGCAGACGAGGCGTACACATTCGAGCCGCGTCCGTTTGTTTTAAGTGTGCAAGAACCAAAACTTCCTTGTTTCCCGACAAGTTCACGTCTTCATGCTCGAGCGTAGACGTGCGGCTGGCCGTGAAATCATACAATGTCTTTATCACAACGTGCACGTTTTCTTTAGCTGTCTTCACTTCGCCATGTTTCTCACTTTCTTGAATTCGAATAGCGCCGTACTTGCCGTTTACAGCCGGTAAACTTTCATACTTTCTCGTTGTTATTTGCGTCTTGTACAGGGGTAGAAATTCAGCCATAGCAGCAGCACAATGTCGGCGATTTACAGATGGCAAGACACAAATTCAAAGAAATTGTACGCGGCACTGATCGTTGAACGTAAATGGATAATACTGGAACGTTTCTCCCCTAGTGATGAATGGAGTCCACCGTTGCCTACACTCGACGTTACACCGGACACATTGGAAATCGAAATGATAACAAAGCCAAGCTGGAACGGTGTTGTGTTCAGGGACTATAATCCACATCCGTTGCGTGAGCGAGGAGTCGCAATGAGACCGACGCTAAATTTAGCTTCGAATCTGTCGATGGCGCAGATATCCCAATGGCCAACGCATGTCGGTAAGTTCACCGATACCCATATGACGTACGAGAAGAGAACTGATGTTCTTGTGATTAACGGCTGTAGGGTAAACAGATCATATCCGACAATTTCGAGAATCATCAATCATCATCTTCACCACCACCACCCCAATGTGAAAACTAAAAACAAAAGTCGACTCATCACGCATATTACACCACCACCACCATCACCACCACCACCATCATCATCATCATCATCAGAAGACTTTATGCACACGCCTCGAATGTTGAAGCTGTTCACGTCGATGACAAGCGATCCGAACGTAGCTCTATTGGCACTCTCATTTGAGCTGTTCACCGCGTCTACCAAAAATGTGCACGCGCTACGACGGCTGCTCTCGAACATATGCGAGAGAACATCGGCATCAGATCACATACTGACGCAATCGAAACAGTTTTGGTTTCATATGCGATCGCATGGAATCAATCAACACAACTGGCATTCAAAATCTCCATCCAATGTCGTTGCAAAGGCGAGAGAGTATCATCGTCCGCCAGTACAAGACGAATTGATTCTGGCCAGCGTTCTGTTGTGGGAAATGGCCACGTTTGCGCGTGGTAGACGTACCCCGTTCACTTTTGAAGCAGTAAAGATGCAGTGTTATTTGAACGAAGCGCGTGTTGCTGCTGCTGCTGCTGTTGAAGAAGAAGAAATCCTACGCAGAGCGTTGAATGAAGTCGCCAAGAAAAGAGAACGCACGACGTTCGCGTTAGAAGCTGAGAAGATGGGTCTAGAGAACTACGCAGTTATGAACGGTGTCTACATCGATCTTGAAACAGTTTTGTTCAATCTTCCAAAATTACGCGCTACTCTCTACAAAGAAATCGGAAAAAGATTGTTACTGTTTGAGGATTTTGAAACGACGATTCAATGTCTGTGCCTGGACGTGCTTCGACAAGCTTCTTCCTTCTTGAGCAGTTTCGAACTCATCAAATCCATCGCTCCTTTGTATCCAAAAAAACGCAGACGAATCACACAGAAACGCATCGAAGGAATCGACAGGTTTCTTACGAATTTTGAGCGACGCGTTGACGGCAAACGAAGAAAACGTTTTGTCAAGTACCTGCAAACTTGGATTCCGAAATTTCCTGTTCCGGAACACGACGGTTACGCCTCCTTACAACAAAGATGCGATCAAAACGAGGCGCTTCGACTGTTTGCAATTGCCTATCCGGCCATAACATTCTCGTTCGCCGTTCCCGAAGTAAAAAACGACGCCCAGCTTATGTTTGCTCTCGCCAACTGCACATCACACCTGGGTAGACTGATGTGGTTTGACTTTGATCCGGTGACGGTACGCATCAGATCATCCGTGATCGGTCTCACGCCCCTACAAGAACAACGCCTCGAAATGGCTTCTCTTCAACCAGCGTATGACGCGTACGAAGAGTCTATCCGCGTCACTCAGCACATTAGACACAGTATACCTTTTATGCACGTATCGATATTCGAAGGCGTTCAAGCCAACGTGGTTTGCCGACAGAACGAACGCTACGTAACTCGTCTCTAGGCCTATCCTCTTATCTTTGCCTCGTATGACGTTATAGACGCGAATGAAGGTAATCGGCAACCTCCACAACCCAAACACGGAGAATGTACATCCTATTACCAGAACGTTGTCACTGTCGACAATGCTGGAGTGGTTAAATGGAATCATACATCGCCATGTTTTGCGCGATTCATTCAATGTGCAAACGTTTTGCTTTTATGTCATAAGAAATCAGACTTTGTTCGTGGCCCTATTCATTCCCCTGAAGATAGCGTTCACGTACTTTGTCAACTTGCACTCGATCACAAGGACGACGATAACGATGACGGAGAACTTGCGTCACCGAGATCGTTTCCTTGTCATCTACCTCGACCGTTTGATGACAATATAGTATTGATAAACGATGACAGTGGTGGTGATGGCGAGGAGAAAATACGGTTCTGTATCGTCAGCCCGGACGATATGAGGCCTTTTTTCCCAAAAGATTTCATCGAAAGTATCATTGCCGATCCCCATCGGACGCCCGTTATACAGAAAAAGATGGTGTTTTACTTGAGGGCAGATCTTACCAATGAATACACAGAAAATCACTTTCTCTCCGACAAGGACAGAAGTGTTCTTGTTGCCGGTTCAATCATAAGACGTCGGTGAATGAATACACACGCACACAATTCAAAACTCGGTGTTCAATTTGGTTATTATTAAGCATTGGCAATTTGGAACAGGACAGTGTAGAAATTGAAACATCATCATCCATTTAAGTTTAGTACTTTTTTTACGTATGGTGTTTGTTAGCACGCGATTAATAGCGCCTACAATTTTCGGTGAAGATATATACAGTACCTACAGACAATTCCTATTGTCAAACCTGCTAATGATAAATAATTTTCATAAAGCCCGGCGAGCAGTCTTGTCCAAAAAAAAAAAGAGAGCAAAAGGGTTTAATTTGTGATTGTGAGATTAATATTAAAATAATAATAAAAAAAATAAACCAATGTAATGGTCCACTGAACTTCAAAGGCTGCTTTCTAATTGTTGATAATCTATTGAATTCGGAAGTAATCTATTGAATTCGGAGGTGATTTGTTGAAATCGGATCATATCTAATTGCCTTGAAAGAAATATAAAGCAAGTTACATATTTTTTTGGAAAGTTTAAAGAATGGAGATTAATATAATAATAATAATAATAAAATTTTAATTTCAACACAAGGCTCCTTTTGTGGTGACACGAGCCATATTTTCTTTTATTATCCCTAACACAATGTTCTCGAAAAAAAAAAATTGACCATAACGTGTCACTTTGTAAACTAAACGGTATACATTCTTTTAGTTATAGTTGTTCACTAACACGATTTATACTAAACGGTATATTAATAGAAGACAAAGTATTTGTTATCGATGAAGGGATAATGAAATTGATATTATTATAATTTAAACGGCGAGTTTAGTATTTTGTAGTCCTGATAACGAATACAATAAGTAGTTCGCCCTCTATTGACAAATAATATACCTGCGTTATACGCCGCGTGACAGACAATAATTATACTAGGCCTACTGTGTTTCTTAATGGGTATATTTTAGTTTTATTATAGAAGTTCTGTAACGCGATGTTGTCGATAAAGGGATAATGAATTGATAAAGGGATAATGAATTGATGATTGAGTGAGAAGTATAAGGAATGATCTAGAAGGTTATGAACATAATATTTTGTATAAGGGGATGTATGTTCTGTCTTGTGTGTAAACTGAATGCTTAAACATTGACGCACACTGCCATTGAGGTCGAAGTAATCATTGCATACGGATGCGTGTTACTGCTCTATCAAGATCAGGACTGCATTATTCACACACATAAAACACTGAGAGTAATAAAGAGAATCTATGCTTGATTGTTTTACACTCGAAAAATGTATTAGTATTTTGTAATAAAATAAAGGTAATTCAAATTGTCACATGATGCATTAATAAATTAATTAATGTTCATAAACGTCCAAATACTAGTTTTCTAGCATTTGTATTAAAATAATGCCTGCTATCTGTCTATATACTGTAGCAGATATATTTTCATGTTTCGTTCTGCTCTGCATACGGAATGTGTGTGTGTGTGTGTGTGTGTGTGTCTTCTACTGACTGACTGACTGACGTTCACGATTTAACGTTACCGCTCCAAGAATTCAATACTACAATACATTGTTTGTTGTAATATTGATATTGCTATACCTTTCAATGTTCATAAATGTCAATATGCTGGTGTCTCCTATTCCATCTATCTTTGGTACAGTTCTTGAGGATGAGGATACTAAAGACTGGATGGGGATAGACAAAGGTTCTGACGGCGAGGATAGTTATTGAAAACGAAGAAGAATGTGTAAGAATTTGTATAGGCCTAATCATGATCTAGAGTAGAAGTGAGTTATGTTAACAGATTGTGTGTGCTCAAAATAATCCATTAATCAAAATAATTATGCATTTTTAATTGTTGATTTTATATATTAAGATGATAATAAAAATGAAAGAAATTAAAGTGTATTCTTTATTCGTATTCATTGTTTAAGTGTGTAAAATTTCATGTAGATCCAGTAATAATAACTAATGGTATCCAATGCGAATGTGTTGTGGTTATTGAATAGAACCAATGTAATGGTCCACTGAACTTCAAAGGCTGCTTTCTAATTGTTGATAATCTATTGAATTCGGAAGTAATCTATTGAATTCGGAGGTGATTTGTTGAAATCGGATCATATCTAATTGCCTTGAAAGAAATATAAAGCAAGTTACATATTTTTTTGGAAAGTTTAAAGAATGGAGATTAATATAATAATAATAATAATAATAAAATTTTAATTTCAACACAAGGCTCCTTTTGTGGTGACACTAGCCATATTTTCTTTTATTATCCCTAACACGATGTTCTCTAAAAAAAAAAATTGACCATAACGTGTCACTTTGTAAACTAAACGGTATACATTCTTTTAGTTATAGTTGTTCACTAACACGATTTATTCGATAATGAACCCTAATTAAAAAAAACAAACAAAAGTGTATTCGAAGTTATACTAAACGGTATATTAATAGAAGACAAAGTATTTGTTATCGATGAAGGGATAATGAAATTGATATTATTATAATTTAAACGGCGTGTTTAGTATTTTGTAGTCCTGATAACGAATACAATAAGTAGTTCGCCCTCTATTGACAAATAATATACCTGCGTTATATGCCGCGTGACAGACAATAATTATAGGCCTACTGTGTTTCTAAATGGGTATATTTTAGTTTTATTATAGAAGCTCTGTAACGCGATGTTGTCGATAAAGAGATAATGAATTGATAAAAGGATAATGAATTGATGATTGAGTGAGAAGTATAAGGAATGATCTAGAAGGTTATGAACATAATATTGTATAAGGCGATGTATGTTCTCTCTTGTGTGTAAACTGAATGCTTAAACATTGACGCACACTGTCATTGAGGTCGAAGTAATCATTGGATACGGATGCGTGTTACTGCTATATCAGGATCAGGACTGCATTATTCAAACACATAAAACACTGAGAGTAATAAAGAGAATCTATGCTTGATTGTTTTACACTCGAAAAATTTATTAGTATTTTGTAATAAAATAAAGGTAATTCAAATTGTTACATGATGCATTAATAAATTAATTAATGTTCATAAACGTCCAAATACTAGTTTCCTAGAATTTGTATTAAAATAATGTCTGCTATCTGTCTATGTAGCAGATATATGTTCATGTTTCGTTCTGCTCTGCATACGGGATGTGTGTGTGTGTCTTCTACTGACTGGCTGACGTTCACGATTTAACGTTACCGCTCCAAGAATTCAATACTACAATACATTGTTTGTTGTAATATTGATGTTGCTATACCTTTCAATGTTCATAAATGTCAATATGCTGGTGCTTCCTATTCCATCTATCTTTGGTACAGTTCTTGACCATTCATTGATTGTTTCAGAATTTATTACCAGCATCGAACCGTGCTCCATTTTTATGTTCACAGGTTTAATGTTTTTGTTGGTGCGGTGTTCGAATCTACAGATTCTAGTAGGTCCCAGAGACATAATGCATACAGGACTTATTTTGCTCCTTTGTACATCATTAAGATAGCATTCCGCTGAATCCTCCGCTCTTGTCAAAGTTACCATATTGTAAAAATGACCAGTCGCAATGTGTATCCATTCACGCATTTCGAGTAGAAACTTTGGCCAGTAACACAGAGGACTTCTTCTCGCTGTGTCGTCGATGTTTGTGTGAACTCCTATTTGGAATGACAACTCCAAATCACCGTACGGTGCACATCTAATGTGATCTACTTCAGTGATCACATCACGTAACTTATATAGAGAATCGAATAAATGTGTTTTCCTACATTGTTTTAAAATAGTGTCTGCTATCAGTCTATGTAGCAGATGTACACGAACGCATTTCATGTTATCTTCCGGTCTGCATACGGTGTGTGAATGAAAGCCGAAATAAAACTCATCTTCTGACTGGCTGACGTTCATGATTACTTTATTGCTACAAGAATTCACTACAACTTCCAATTAAAGTTTGAAACTAAAACTCCATACTGGTCGATTTTTATACTTTGCGATGAAGGTTAACTACACGCGTTGTCAACAAACAACGAAACCGATGAATGATTGTCGATTATACTGATGTGTATGTGTGGTGCGCGCTTTAAAATTCGTATTGAATATATCGTGCCTCCTCTTCCTCCTACCCGGCTTAATTTGCGTATGGTTTTCGAATGATGATCATGAACACACAAACGGGTGTAATTCCATCGTTAGTTACTTTAGTGTTACAATAAAACCGTCTCGGCAACATGATGGAAATAAGCGTCACTGTCGGTAAATGTATACACCGGTCCCAAAGAGTCAGGGTCAATTACTTTTTTTTAAGAAATATGTTTAATGTGTATTATTATTATTATAGTTTAATATAAGCGTATTTTATAAATTTAATCTCCATTGATTCTATCATCATATTTTAAAATCAAAATGCTATGTTTTAAATTCTATTTGGGTTTCTCTCTCTCTCTCTCTCTCTCTCTCTCTCTCTCTCTCCCTCTCCCTCTCCTTCTCTCCTTATTAATTTAGATTCGACTATGTAGAAACGGAATTTAATTTCCAAATTAAAACACTGCATTGTAACAATATTATAATCGGTCTGCTTTTCTTTTATCGATGATGACAATAGAAATAAGGGTAGGGCGTGTGTATGTATCACCGCCGGTCAGTGTACACACCAGGTCACAAAGCTTTAAAGAAATATTTTTAATTGTTATCCCGAATATGTGTGATAGAGTAATTCGTTTCGATATATAATCATTTTGGTATACTAACAATTTGAACAAGCTTCCTCTACGCGCCCAGTCGTAAATCCAATCCTAGATTTTATATTTACCGATATTGCGACCCTATATAGTTTTTGATAAATTACTAATACTGTTATGGTATCGATAGATTGTAAGCCAGCCGAATGGTTAGTTCTTGAGTCTCGTAATTTAACGCTGTAGCCTTAGGCTAGGGTTCGAGAATTGATTTGATACATATATATATATATATTTTTTTTAAATATTTGTTTTACTCACCATCTTCTTTATTGACAAATAATCTACAACTACTAAGTGGTCATTTCCTCCAAAGTTGAAAATGTCTGCCCCAACTTTATAAAAGGGTATTTCAGGTATTTCGTGAGGTATCATTGGTTCACGTTGATTTTTCCTTTTGTACTTCGCACATATCGTACATCTTGATACCATGTCATGAATAGCATTGGTGATACCGGGCCATTACAACAACTCTCTGGCTCTGGCCTTGGATTTCTCTATTCCTAAATGAACATCATGAATGCGGTTAAGCATGAATTCTCGTTTGCTTTCTGGTACTATCAATTTCTGCCCAATAAACATTAGTCCCTCGTGTTCATAAATTTCGTCACGCATCGGCCAAAATTGTCTTATCTTTACGCTGACTGACTGACGTCGCTCAGGCCAGCCAATATAGCACTGTTTCGATAGTTCCTTTAGTGTCTCGTCCTCGTTAGTCGCTTGTTGTATTTCCGTTATTCTAGCTTTACTCATACTCAACAGCTCATGTACGGCATGTATACGATATTGTAGAATTTCAGGATCATTTGTGACAGTTTCCATCGGAACCGCTCTGCTCAGTGCGTCACGTCTGCGATATACATTTCACGACCTGGAACATATGTGACATTTATATCATATTTTAATAGTCGTAGCATCATCTGCTGTAGTCTGGGACTCGCCTTGTGAATTGGTTTCTTTGTAATTGACTCAAGAGGTTTGTGATCAGACTGGATCGTAACTGAACGTCCGTAGACATAGTTGTTAAACCTTTCAAGTGAAAAACAAATAGCTAGCATTTCTTTTTCTATCTGAGAATAGTTCATTTCGGCTGACGTTAGTGATCGCGAACTATAGCGTATCGGGTGACCATCTTGCATTAAAACACTTCCTAGTCCAAAAGATGATGCGTCACATTGGATTACTACTTCTTTATTCGGATCAAAGTACTTAAGTACTGGCTCTGAGCTTAACAAACTCTGCAAATGTTTTAGCGATTGGTCGTGGCGTTCATCCCAAGACCGCGCTACTTCCTTCTTTAATAACTCTCTCATAGGAGCGCTGATGGTAGACATATTCGGAATAAATGGCGACAGATAGTTGATCATTCCCATTAAACGTCTCAGGTCAGACTTACAAGAAGGTGTAGGCATATCATAAATTGCTTTTACTTTAGAATTATCAGGCTTAACACCATCTCTACTAATTATGTGACCTAAGTATGTCAACTCATGTTCTTTAAGCTTAATCTTATTTCTATTAAATTTTACATTTTCATCTTTAGCACGCTCCATGACTTTGGCTATCACATTATCATGATTAGTAGAGCAGTTAATGACATGAGCTGTGCATTTTATTACCAAAGCATGAAACTTGGCACAAAGTTTCTTTGATGTATATAGATTCAAAATATCTGGGGGTGCCAAGTGTCCAACGTCCGGTATGGCGGCCATCTTGATTTCAAAATGGCCACCATAAAAACAAAAAAATGTTCATATCTTGGCAACTATACACATTAGAGAATTAATTTTTGTCTTAAATTGTTCACAAACTATATATTTCTCTTTGCTCTAATGAAAAGTTTCGTCCAAAAATGACCGGAAATGACGTTTCTTACAGTTTGACCTTTGACCTCGTATTTGTATATCTCTGTAACTACTGGTCATTTTCAATCGATTTTGGTGTCATTTTGTTCAGAATAAATACATTTATATTTGTAGTAATGAAACATTTTCACATAAAATGACCGAAAATACAATTTATGACCTTTGACATTAATTTATTGATTTTTAATTATGTGAATATACTGTAGGTGGTTTTTGTTGGTCTAAAGTGCACCTAATTTTGAACTTACCCCTGATAAGCGTAATTATATTAAATAATTAATGGACTTAAATTGTATATAGTACATAAAATTGGTAAACATTGTGCTGGCACCTTCTGATTCGCTAAAAGTTTTAATAGTTTGACAGAGGAAATAACATACATGTTATTGAATACCGTAAAACCTCGAAAAGGTGATAGTATGAGCTTCTTTTCGAGAAAGACTGTATTTGATTGTCAAATGAATAGTATGATGATTGTGTTTATATAAATATATTATTAATGACCTTACAAAGAACACTGTCTATTTCAACAATTAAGCCACAGTTATTCTACAATTTATTGTTTTCCAAGTGGTAGGCCTATTTTGATTGCATCTTATTTTTGTATGCTTCCTCGTTTAATATGGTCCTAACCCTCCTTCTTTGTCTGTGGATAGTCTTATGCACCCTTCTTTGTCTGTGGATGGTTTTACACCCCTTTCTTTGTCTGTGGACGGTCTTATACCCCTTTCTTTGTCTTTGGATGGTCTTATACCCCCTTCTGTGTCTGTTGATGGTATTACACCTCTTTCTTTGTCTGTTGATGGTATTAAACCCCTTTCTTTGTGTGTGGATGGTCTTACACCCCTTCTTTGTCTGTGGGTGGCCTTACATCCCCTTCTTTGTCTGTGGATGGTCCGATGGTCCTATACCTCCATTTTTGTCTGTGGATGGTCTTACACCCCTTCTTTGTCTGTAAGTGGTCCTATACCCCTTTCTTTGTCAGTGGTGGATGGTCTTACACCCCCTTCTTTGTCTGTGGACGGTTCTACACCCCCTTCTTTGTCTGTGGATGGTCTTACACCTCTTTCTTTTTCTGTGGACGGTCTTATACCCCCTTCTATGCCTGTGGGTGATCTTACACCGCTTTCTTTGTCCATTGATGGTATTACACCCCTTTTTTGTATGTGGATGGTCTTATACACCCCTTTCTTTGTGTATGGATGGTCTTGCACTCCTTTAATTTGTCTGTGGATGGTCTTACACCCCCTTCTTTGTCTGTGGATGGTCTTATACCCCCTTCTTTTGTCTGTGGATGGTCTTATATCCCCTTCTTTGTCTGTGGATGGTCTTCTCCCTTTCTTTGTCTGTGGATGGTCCTACACCCCTTATTTGTCTGTGGATGGTCTTATACCCTCTTCTTTGTCTGTAAGTGGTCCTATACCCCTTTCTTTTTCAGTGGATGGTCTTGCACCCCCTTCTTTGTCTGTGGACGGTCCTACGCCCCCTTCTTTGTCTGTGGATGGTCATATACCCCTTTTTTTGTCAGTGGATGGTCTTACATCCCCTTCTTTGTCTGTGGATGGTATTAAACCCCTTTCTTTGTATGTGGATGGTCTTACAACCCCTTCTTTGTCTGTGGATGGTCTTACACCCCCTTCTTTGTCTGGACCCACTACTTTGATTGATGAAATTAGACATTGTTTCTTGTATGATTAGGAAACCAAGACCTTTAAAGTGAAAGTTCACAGGTGGATGCCTAGGTCTTGTACAGAACAGTATATTGTAGGTCCATGTCACTAATTTGAGGATTACTTGAATAATTATATTTAGATGTCTTTTACGAATTGATTTAGTTCGGATTTTGCTAAAAAATCAATGACTAGAGAAAATCAAGGAAAAGGATTCAGATGAAAGGTTTACAGCAAAGGCCTATTACCATAAAAATGGAGTAAATTTTTTTAGATGCAACGAAAAAACGATTGACACATCACAGTTTAGCAAACATGTCGGCATAGATGAGCTCAGTGATCTGTCATACTTTATGCCTATCCTATCACATCAAAAGTTAAAAATTCAGAATAATAATTCCGTGTCATTTATTTCGGTAAAAAAATTAGGTGCATTTATACCAATTAAACCACATACAGTATGTTCACATAATTATATATGTCAAAGGTTATAAATTGTATTTCCAGTAATTTTATGTGAAAATGTTTCATTACTACAAATATAAATGTCTCTATTCTGAACAAAATGACACCAAAATCGATTGAAAATTATCAGTAGTTACTGAGATATACAGATAAGAGGTCAAAGGTCAAACTGGAAGAAACGTCATTTCCGGTCATTTTTGGACGAAACTTTTCATTAGAGCAAATAGAAATATGTGGTTTGTGAACAATTTAACACCAGAATCAAGTCTCTACTGTTTATAGTTGCCAAGATATGAACACTTTTTGTTTTTATGGTGGCCATTTTGAAATCAAGATGGCCGCCATACCGGACGTTGGACACTTGGCACCCCCAGATATTTTGAATCTATATACATCAAAGAAACTTTGTGGAAAGTTTCATGCTTTGGTAATAAAGTGCACAACTTGGCTATTTTTATGGCGTTAACTGCTCTACTAGATGCTTTTCATCGTCATCGGTAGCAATTATCATGTCATCAGAAATTACAAATACATTATCAATACCTCCAAATATTTGTTCGTTTCCCTTTTGAACAACCTCACTGGCACTATATAGACCAAAGGGAAATCTTTTAAATGAATACCTCCCAAATGGTGTGTTGAAGGTGCACAACTCAGTGCTGTGCTCCGTTAATGGTATTTGCCAGTATGCATCTTTCATATCTATGTGCGTGAACAATTTACGCCCTGACAATTTACTTATTACATCCTCTGTTGTAGGAATCATGTGATGCTCTCTTTTAATTTCCCTGTTCAAATCTTTAGGGTCGAGGCATAGCCTCAGAGAACCGTCCTTCTTTTCTACAACTACTAAACTACTCACCCAGTCAGTGGGCTGATTAGTGCGTGAGATTACGCCTTGGCGTTCCATCTCGTCTAATTTGTTTCTTAATTTATCATGTAAACTTATTGGTACTCTCCGGGGTGGATGCACGACCGGTACGGCGCCCTCTTTAATCTTAATGTTGTATGGTTCGCCCATGCAACCCAGTCCCTCAAAATTCTTTGAGTATTTACTCATTAAATCATCCATTTTGATTGAATCTACATTGCGGTTAATGATGCCTAATGCTGTGCTCGAACTTAGTCCAAGAATAGGTGGACTATCTACCTCAGTAATGAAAAATTCATGAGCACTTGTTTGCATGCCATCGTTCCGTGAAATCTTCAAACTCACCACACCACAGTGTGGGATTACAGTACTGTAACTGTACAACTTGGCTTTACTCTCATTGACTTTCGTCTTAATATCTAATTTCTTAAATAAGCTCTTAGGAATGCAGTTTACATTCGCTCCTGTATCTACCTTGACATTGATTAAATGTGTGTTGTTAACCTTTATCTTATACAACCACATGTCATTAGTGTTTCTCCCAACACTATCAATATAAAAACTACCAAATGTTAAAGACATATCGTCTTCTTCTACAAGGTATTTACTATCAGATGTACATTCATTAGCATTGATACTGTCAATTTTCTTATTAAACTTAGATGGATTAAAATTATAATTACGCTTACCACTACTACCAACACCATTCTGTCTGCCTGGACACAATGTCAATCTACTGAAGTGTCCCAAGCGATTACATTTTCTACAGCGTTCGTTCCAGGCTGGGCATTGCCTTGGTGGATGTTTACGCATACAATTCGCGTGAACTTCGCGTTCGCTATGGTTACGTGTACGCGGCTTGTCGCTGTACTGTTGTTTGTGCTTCATGCTGCCTGCGTGTGTGTGGCTTTTCTTTACTTCATTTACACTAGCTTTATTTTTATTTATTTATTTTTTATTTATTAAGGTATAAAAACATCAAATTCCAACCAGCAGCAAGAGCTGAAAAGGTTGGATTACAATCAACTGAGAAATAAAATACATCAAAGAAGATCAAAACTAAACATTAAACTTAAAGGATTATCAGACATTATCAGTGTCAATTCTCGCTTAGAACTCTCATAATTACGCATACGTTTGACTACAGTCTCTAAAGATGCGTTACCATCATCTCCCATAACCTTAAAGACCCCTTCCCTGCAATTTTGGACGTTTTTTGGAAAATAATACATATATATCACTTTAAAAACATTAAACCATGTCTTTCCTTGTCTTAAATGTACGTTTTATGGTAAATTATGATAAAAACTGAGAAACAATGCACTACCTAAGTAGCTCGCGGCGATCGACCTCTCGTGGACGGTCTCAGGCCTAGCCTAGCTAGGCTTAGTTTTGTAGGCCTAGCTGGTAAACATCGGTAACGTACGAACATCGTACGCTAGCTATATACCTAGCCTGACGTTGTATAGTTGCTGCATTAATTATCTTTCTATTTTTGCCAGACTCCGTTGATACAAATTGGGGGAAACCCGGTATTTTCGCTGAAAAGTTAGGAGTCTTCCATTTGTTTTGGCTTCACGATCGATCGAAAAGTGGGCGAATTACAGGTGAAAAACAACAATATCAATCCGCGCGCAATGCATTTTGGGATTTATAGCGGGCCGCTATAATTATTAAAATCGATTTATTTTTCACATTTTTAACCGTTTAAAGACGAAAAAAGTTATCGCAATAGGACCATATAGTATTATTTTTACATTAAATATAGTTTGTGATCTTAAATTAGATCTAAAAAACGTAGGGAATGGGGCTTTAAGTTTCATTGTTGCGTCTGAGATCCCGAAAAATAATTTATCTCTTAAAATTGCGTTTACGTCCTGAAATTTGCAGTCGTCGGCCATTGTTCTCAAATCGTTCATGTATTCATCTAAACCTTGCCCTTCTCTGGTCGTTGATACGACCAAAATTTGGCTCGCATGGCCATGACTGGATCTCTCTTTTTACAGTAGTTCTCAAACTTGGTTAATACATTGTCATAATTATCTTTTGACTCACCCTCAACATATGTAAAATTGTTGAAAATTTCAAGCCCTCGTTTTTCGAGCACCGTGAGCAGGATCGCTATTTTCGTTTTATCGCCCTTGCCGTTTGAATCGGTGGCTGTCATGAATAAATCGAAGCGCTGCTTCCATCGTTTCCACTGCGTGTAAATGCTTGGCCCATCAAAATCAAAACTTTCAGGGGTCTTAAACCTGAATGATTCCATTGCAAATTATTTTATACAATAAAATGCACCACTTCTGACACCATGTGACGTTGTTAAACGTATATATTGCAATTATTAGTTGCAAGAAATAAAATGACAGACGACTATAATGAGATCAATGAGAGAGAGTGTAACTTTTATTCAAAGCATGCTGGGAACTCCTGACTGTGACGTCATACACACATATATTTGATATAGATAGATATGTGACAGAAACCGAAGCTAATACAATACATTCGGCGACTGAAGTCGGGACTCGTGAAATTTATAAATGTGGTACGATTTGACTACTGTTTTGTTGTCCATTTTCTGAATAGTCGGAGGTGCATCCCAACAAATTAAAAAAATTATAATCAATTGTTTTATCAAGAATAATATTAGTTTAATCGAGTATGATATATTTCTATCCTGTTCAAAATTTGTTGGTGTATTCTCAGGCCTCGAAAGGTAGGTACATTTTCTAGCTGTGAGCGTGGTTTCGGCAACGCGAGACACGTGTGTCAGTATAGGCGATAGCGAGACGTGTGTTGTACTGTGTTGATGCTGATCCGATAGTCGTTAAGTTGTACTGATTACGAGTATCATTGGTCCTGGCCGGCCTAGCCTGGTGGTCTGATCCCCGCAAAAAAAAAATACTTTTTTTCAATTAGTATTAATATTATTATTTTATTTTTCATTTATTATTTGATTTATTAGGCTCAATAGATGCCTAGCAGGCTTCTAGTACTAGTAGGCCTAGATTATATAAATAATAATAGTAAATAAATACTGTAATTTAATTAATAAAATACAGCTTCCATTTGCCTTACTTTTATGTCATCATATAATATTATAATTATAATAATATATACAACCAGACATTAACGTTTTTTTTAAATAATATTTATTATTTTTTCTGACACTTTCAGGAATCGTTGATGATGCAGAGTTCTTTGTCTTTGTGACTTCAAACTGAGAGTGAAGTGGATAAAAAGATGACACCGGTACCTACCGACATTGTCATACCCAAACTATAATTTAATTAATAACAAAATGTTGAATTACAAATAATATATGTATGTTGCAGAGGATTTAGATGAATTACAATACAAATATTTATGTTGAATGAAAACTATACTCTGTAAATTATGTTATTGTCATGTGGTAGACCTTAAAAATTGAATATTTATTGTATGTTAGGCCTATTTTATATTTTATTAATACTGTATTAGTTTAATATTACTATTATTATAATTTATATTATACAGTACTACTAGTTTGTACATGTTTTTACCCAAAAAAAATGAATAAATAATTTGTTATTCAATCTAATTGCTTGTTTGTTCATCAATAACAAAACAATTGTAAGCAAGTATATAACAGTTCTTGTTAGCCGCTTATTTCAGGTCATATTATTAATATTAGCTAGGCCCGACGCGCCCGATCACAACGTCACTAAGTGACTTTCCGCCCCTGGAACAATCGGTCGCTAATAGGGCTAGGCCTCAAACTCGTATAAAAGCTATTATAATAGTTATGATAAATATTCCTCAACTAAAATGTATACTGTGATAAATAAACAAGTAATAATATACGTTGTATTGGAATGTATTTATTTATATGAATTCTTATACGCGGACAATTATAAACATCGCGTATATCGTTCGATATAAATAAATTCATAAACACGATGACGATGTGTTTACAAAATGGCGGTTTCGCTAGTTTTCGATGGAACAAATAGTGGTACCTTTAGTTTGAATAGTCGGAGCTGCATCCCAACCACCGAATTTTGTATCTTAATATCGTATTCTGTAGATTATTAATTTTCTAACAGGGATTTTAAATTCAGGACTGTTCAATTTTTCTAAATATTTTATTTTAATGATTTTCTAGGGTACAATTTCGAAAAAAAGACATTGGTTGATTTTGCCGTTAAATTACAGATTATCGTTTTGTTCAAATACATTTAATTTTACATGACAATATATTAAAACCATTTATGAATTTATTTCACTAACAATATTTTTCCGATAATCAGCTAAATTTACAAATATTATGTTTTTTCCAACACCCTAAAATTTAGCAATTTTGAACTAAATTAGAAAAGTAGGGCGCCCTCTCCGAGTCGAAATTTGACACGATTTGTCGACTGGCTGTCCCACTGATAAATTATTCCCAATACAAGTTTGTATTCTAGAAAGAAAAAACGACTGTGTTGACAGGCCAATGACATAAATCACAAGTAAAGTCCCAATTGTTCACTTGCGTTTTGATTGGCCGAACTATTATATTAGATTAATGAAGACTGTCCAGTCAAAAAGTTACGCGGCGTTTTTTGTAAGAAATATTTCTTGTTTATCACAAGAATTGAAGAAGAAAGTGTAAGGCGGCAGGGCCTACTACTAGCCTAGCTACTACTACTGCTAGGCCTACTAGCCTAGGCCTAGAAGTATTAGGCCTAGCCGAGGCTACTACCAAAGAACTTATAACACAAGAATCTCCTGTTCTTCAATTTGCATTCAAAACACAGTATCGGAAGTACAGGGTTAAAAGGTCAAACTGGGCGACGCCATTTCACAGCATGGAGCAGCGCCCCCTCCAAACTAGGAAGTCAATTACTCTACCCCCCTCCCCTCCCCCTAGAGTATTAGCAGATCCCCTCTATGATTTTGACTTTCTAATTTGATGCGGGTGCCCTATCCTCAGTCAATTACTCTATCCCCCCTAGAGCATTAGCAGATCCCCTCTATGATTTTGACTTTCTAATTTGATGCGGGCGCCCTACTCCATGGCTCACAATGGCGCCACCCATAGCTCTATTCTATCCCACAATGCCTTTCAAAATTGTTACGCGCTTCGGACGAACAGGAGATTCTTGTGTTATAAGTTCTTTGCTACTACCGGAACCTCCTAGGCTAGGCGGCTACCTGGCCTAGGCCAGGCCTTGTCTTTTGAAAATTGTAGCTGACTGTGTGCTACAAATGGCACTCCTGAATACATTTTCAGGGGTGCTGCATGTGTGACGTTTGTATTTTGGTGTGTACTGTGTGTAGAAGTTGACCAAATTTATTATTTAAGTGTGTTTTAAATCACTCCCGGCAGTTAAGCCAAGGCCTAGCTAGCCTAGTAGGCCCTAGGCCCTAGCCTACCTAGGCCTATGCCTAGGCCTATACGTACGGTAGTAGGGGAGTGATTGCACTCGCTCGCCTCGTTCACGGACGAATTCCGATCGGGCCTAGGCCTAGACCATCAGCTTCACGCACGGACGATCAGGTTTAACCGTTTTAACTAGGCCTAGGCATTTTATTTTTATGTCATTTATTTTCCCTATAATATGGTTAAATTATTATCCAACTGTGATTGTGAATCTTTATATATTTGTTTTAATAATTATGGTAACACACAATCGGACATTAGATTAATACTAATATACTATAGTGGGATCTATAGTGAATGGTGACTACTTCTTCGCATGCAGCTAAAGTAAAATGACGTCACGTTAAAGTGGGTCGTCACAGAGTCTCATGCATATTTAATGAAGCGAACTTGCTGAGAGTTTTTTCCACCACACACACACACACACACACGCGACGCGAGATTTATCGAAAATATACAACAAAATATAATTGTTTTCACTGCTGAGGATAATAAATAATATACTTTAATTTTAACATGACAGGAGAGCCTAGATACTTCCAGTGCGAATACAAAATAATAATAATGTACAATATTAGTATGTATTTTCAAATGCTGCAAGACATGAGGCCCGAATTAGGCTAGGCCTCCTACTGTCTGTAGTGGCAGCGCAGTGCATACCTGAGAGCTAGGGTGGGTGGGAAGTTAGCTAGTATGCTGGGTTAGTATCTGCACAATGCCACGCGGTAACGATGAAGGGGAGGATATGGGCGCTACTGCAGTTTCGCACCACACTGTTATATCTTCGATTTCTTGCTTCATTTTTTTCTCGCACTCACATCATACAATTTTGGGCCATTATGTAACATGTTCCCATGATTTAGCCACCGTTATATTACCTTTATCACAATAAAAAAATGCCTTTCAAAACAGCTCCTTTTTTCGCGAAAACTTCGATTGAACTGTGGCCATTTTAGATTCAGAAAATTGCCAGAAATCAATGTATGTTTTATTTTCTGCTTTTATTTTTAAACTGCAAAGAGTGGTTTTATAAAGAACCAGCTGTACATTATCAAAACGGCGACGATATGAGTCCGTACATAAAACATTGATAGGAACCATTAATATAAATAATAATAGTAATACTAATAATTAAATATTAATTTAACCTTTATTTCGCCAGCTGAAAACATTTCTTGCTTTTCAAAACTAAATAGGGTAGGCCTATATGTGTAATCGGATTTTATAACACTGCCCTCTATAGTTTTGGAAATTTGGGGTAAAATGAAGCATAAATTCTGGCAATTAAGTGATAAATATAAGGTGGCCAACATTTCGCAGTGTGTTGACAGCGAGTTCAGTATTGTTTAAAATGTTTTGAAATGTATTGTTATTTTTAAAAAATTACTTCGTAAGTGGTCGAATCGTATAAACATGTTACATAATAATATTATGTTGTGAGTGTAAAAAACGAAAGTTGAGGTGAGAAATCGAAGATATGACTGTGTGGTGCGAACTGCAGTAGCGCCAGGATATGGATGGCCTGATAGTGGGTAGTGTATACTGTATTTTACTTGTCTTTAGTTAGGCCGCTAGTGAGTAGGTATCATAGAAAGTCTGTCTATAGGGCTAGGCATCTAAAGCCCCTTTCTCACAGAGCTGAGTGCCAGGAATATTGCGGGAATATACCATTACCATGCCGGTATGGTTTTCTGTGAGAATGGGTCTTCTTGGCATCATGCCGGCACCATGCCGGCATCGACATGACCTGCTTTAGACCTAGTAATATTCTAGGGATATTCCCCGCAATGCCAGACGGGCATTCTGTGAGAACGTAACGCCGTTATATTCCGGGGTTCCCTGTCGAGGCTTCAGACACCTTGCGCAGTCAAGTGTATCACTTTGGCGCCGATTCAATTCAATTAACAATAATAATTTCGAACTGGAGGGATAATGAGATAAGATTGCTGCTTAAAATAAGGGGACAAGAAGAAATTTGTAGCATAATCTATATAGCAGGCCTAGGCCATATAGGCCTAGCTCTTTGTTGGTGCCTAACTTAACTAGCCTGACCCTTCGTCGCCTTGTAAATTGTACAGCCTTCTAAGGTGTTTTACAGATTGCCGATGACGGCTAATTAATTGCTGTACCTGTATAATATATGCACAATATACTGTACATAGCATGTATTGCATAAATATGCTACAAAGGAAGATAATAATCTGTAACCTAACATTCGCCGCCATATATCCCTAGACAAATAATAATAACAATAAAGGACGCCCTCAATAATTATTTTGTAAGAGACTTTTTATTGGCCGAATATGCCCGACTCCTTTCTCACAGAAAGCCGGTATATACCGGTTATATTTCCGGCATGATAGTCCGATGAGAATGGGTATATGCCGGTAACGATACCGGCACGACGCCAGCACTGTACCGGTATATTGCAGACACATCTGTGAGAAAGGGGCTTAAGCCAAATGGGTCGAATCAGCCGCGTAACAAGGGGGTCTTGTCAGGGGGGGCAAAGAGGGAAAAAGCCTTCCAGACACGAAGTACTTGAGCCACAGCCCCTCCCCCCCATGGCGGGGGGTACGATCCCCCGATCTCCCCCTGGTTACGGGCCTGTGAAAGATTGAGTATTGGAGTGACAGCCAGCCACGAAAGTACGTTCGTTTTGCTGATCGCTAGCGCGTTACATACGATTAGTAGGAGTGTATTTTTTTAAGGTGGCCTCACACGCACAGCACAGCGTCACCATTGTGTATGAGATGCCCGCGATGGCGGCTTAGATAAAAGACGCCAAAAACCACAGTCAACTGACCGCATGTTAATGTACTGATAAGCAGTGCGTCTTCCCACGAGTTGTCAGTCAGGATTTTGTGTATTTCATATCATCTTACTTGAATATCATACTGTACTGTGACTCATTTGACTCATTTGAAGCCATATCATATATCGTATATTTTATTCTTATCTTATATCTTATATTTTCTTTCTTTTTCTTTCTTCTATCCTTTCTTTGTATTTTATTTTTTTGACTTGTTACCCAGCCCGATCGAACGCTTCTCAACCCGGTAAAATCCGCCAGGGGGGTATTCCGCCCCCCCCCCCTGCTCCCCCGCCTGTTACGCCACTGGGTCGAATAAACAACTATATTTAATCTGCTTCTTTGTTATCTGGAACAATATCGGATTATTTTCTGTACCACCGATCGCACCATCATTAATCACTCTGAAAACATTTTGTAAAATCATGAGCGCACAAGAAGCAGAGACAAAACACCCTTTTGCATATGCGTGAAACTCTGTGACGACACGCTTTAACGTGACGTCATTTTACTTTAGCTGCATGCGAAGAAGTAGTCACCATAGTGAATAGGCTAGGGGGGTTCGGCTAGGGGGGTTCGGCTAGGGCCTACAGTAGTAGGACTAGCCTACCCAGGGAGTTGTTAATTCTCATAGAATAGGCCTACCTAGGCCTATATGACATGGAATTCATAATGTAGTGAGTACTGAATTTGATTGATTGATACTGTATGTGATGTACTGTATCTATGTGCCTACTGTATCTAGGCTTAGGCCTATACTCTTTCCAAATATAAAATAAAAGTTGGGTGTTTACTTCGGTCGTCTTTTGAGAGGCTTGGAATACCCACAAAGACACCCTTTAACAACATAGCCTCATATATAGGCCTATTATTAATTGTTATTAAAAAGATGCTTAGTATTTATAAAATAATATATTATATTATATTTCACCAGGTAGGCCACAGAAAAAGTGTGTATGGTTTTATTTTAAGCCTAGCACTATTATAGTACTAGAGCAGTAACCTGTGCTCCGTCTGCCTTAATATTTGGTTATACAGTACTAATACGCATGGGATTAGTAAGTACTGTATTAATATCCCTGATAAAAGTACGCTGACAAACTATTGTATCAAGAATAAAATTCGGAACTATTTACAGTCATTGATTTTTTATTCCTTCACCTTGAAATGTCTGTAAATTTAAAAATGAAAGCAATACTGGGTGGAACTTCATTGTCTTACACACAGTAGGAATTTACAAAAATAAAAGACAATAAAGATAAATTGTGCTGTGTGAACATTAATCTAGGGTGCGCATTAGAAAGTGACAACGTGCATGTACATGTCGAATAGGAGGGTAAGAAGCAAATAAGAGGGACATGCATGTTCAACTCTATCAATCAGACAGCATGTTAATGTTAAAATATGAATTGCTAATTTATAGAATTAAGATATGAGGTATTGGAATAATAATAAAACTACAGCTGCTTACGGACTTGAAATCAACACACAAAAGTGCATGATGGTTGTAGTCGAAATTAGATGATGCGCGCTGAAACTAAATAAAATACAGTATAAAATGTATTTGTGGTTTGATGTGTATGCAATGGGTCACCATAAAATAAAAAAGTGGAATAGAAACTAAATTTCTGCCTAAATTATACAAATGACCTCATATTGCTCACAATTGATAATTTTAAATAATCTGTTTTCCATAATTGTGGTGTTTTTTTTGTGTAGTGATAATTTTTATTCATTTACATTTTTTTAAATTTTGATGGTTTTTGACATTTTGCATTTATTTTATTATTTACAAATTTCGCAAATTCGAACTCGACTGTACTAACTGAGTGAGTATTGATATCAATAGTCTTTACTCACTGAGCTAACCATGATTCACAAAATATTATAATTAAATGGAATGTTCCATAAATTGTTAATTATAATTGTTGATAATTTCAAGTTGTTAGTCAGCAACTAGTTATAAGAAATAGATACATTTGTTATTACTGTAATTTGCCAGCATTTAATTTTTTTTTTTGCTGGACTTTTATATTTCAATGCTAAATTGAATTACAATTAAAGCCTAAGATAATTTGCCACACTAACCTGTTATTCAACATCTACTAATGACTTAGGTACTGTACACCCACTGCTTCACATTTTTCTTTCTTTTACCAGATTCCTATAATAATCCATCGGTCAAGTGTGGCTCACAATCAGCGAGACATGTGAACAAGACTGTTGTTTTCTCTCATTTTGTATATTGCCAACATAATACAAGCCATTGTTTTAGGATTATTTAACCCTACCCATCCATCCAATTACAAACCTTTCCATTATAATAAGTGCTTCTTTTTTTTAATGAAAGTACTGTACATTACCAAAGACTTCCAACTAGCTACTAAGCTAGTACTACAAATAAACAGTGTGTTTTCAGATGAAAGAGTATGCCTCAACCAAAAACATTACTAACACTCCTTAGTAAATGAAATGGAATGAAGAGTCCCAACAAACGTTTCTTGGATTCATCAAGTGAAGATGAGAATGAGAAAAGCAACAACACTGTCTTGTTTTCAAACTCTTCCTACAGTATAAATTCATTGACAGTATAAATTTTGGCCATGTATTCCTAATTTGCTTGACTGATTGTTTTCTATAGGAACCAATGAGGAGAAAAAAAAGAAATATTTGTCATCCCATGAGGAATTTCAGAAAGCAGTTCTCAGGCACAGTGGTTTTTGCTAGGGGAAATTGACTGAGTAAGTTTATTGTAAAAATGTAATGTAAATACATTGTTCAAAACATTTTTTATTTTACACAAACTTTTATTGTACAGCCTTAATTGTAAATCGATGATGATGTAGAGAGTGCATTTGTAATCTCCTTGTTTACTGTTGTAAAGATAGGCTAAAATAGACATACAGGTAGGTCATTTCAATTGCTAATTTGATCAACTAAGACAATTAATGTTGATGTTGTAATTGGTAAACATATTCACAAAGAATCAGCAGAAAGAAAATATGATGTTAACAAGATTTGTATTTTTTTTAGATTTATTTTTAAAATGCATTTCATTATTCATATAATATATAATTCATATTTTTTTTTATTAAAAGAAAATTTTTAAATTTAAAAATGTGTTAATATTGGTATTTAAATTTTCTTATTTGTTCCAGCATTTGTTAAATTGTAAACATATATTTTATTGTATATTATATTTGTTAAAAGTAAGGAAAACATAAAGCAGTGGGTGTACCTCAAAAGCCATTGACAGTATTGGCTAGTGATATTGTTGTACCTGATTGGTAATGGTAAATTTCTATTCCACCTTTTTTGTTTTACCATCTGCAAGCATTCTTGTGACAAAGAGGTATCATGTAATACTACTGTACAATTTTTGTGGCAGTCTTTCACTAGTATAATTAATTAGTGTAGTCTTTTTTCATTTTGATTTAGAAAATATGTTATAGCCATCTATGGAGATCTTCTTTCTCAGACATTTCTATTTCCTTCCCAAGTAACGGGGGTGGATCTAGGATTTTGATAAATTGGGGGACGATGGGAAAATAATCATCTAGGGAGGGTTTTTCTAGATGCCCGGAGATAGCATCTGAGGCGTTTTTGCCAGTCGATTCTTGTCATATAATTATCTGAATATAGTGGGTTTTATAGACCATAGCCTATTAAATATACGAAACTGTTTTTTTTTTCTTTTTTGTGCCTAAAGCCTGTTTTCCTGTTGACGAAACGTTTCTACTAGTTGCGTTAAGTTGTGTCGAATGTTCAAATCATTAAAGTTGGAAAGAGCCGGACCAAGGTCGTTAATGGTTTCTTGGTTCTTTCGAGCGTTGCTGGGACAGATGGATGAACATCTCAAGGTAGTTTTCATTTGATATACATTTCTCTGTTTAAATGTCACATTATAATGAGCATGAATTCATTTTGTTTTGTTTTTTGGTTTTCTCTACAACATTACAATATTCAGGAGCATGTTCATTGATTGTAAATCATGCTGATCATAGTCAATATCAAATACAAATGCTATATTAAAATTCTGCTATGTAACTTGGTTGTAGGTGTAGTAATGTGTCATTGTATCTTGACACCGGAATCCTATTAATTGCCAAACTATGATTTGATATATTTTTGTTCTCTATTGATTGATGATATGGATATGAATCAGAAAATGTGGAGCTGAGCAGAGTTGATGAAAAGCTTCTCAAACAAATTGACAAACTGAATGAAGTGGTTGCTGTATGGAGTGTAATCGTAAGTTTCATGTTTAATATTTATATAATATTGAAACTAATAAATTCCACCCATATTCTTGTAATTTATGTTTTAATATACTTCTATTTCATATTTATTATAAAAATTGGATATTACTGTCAGCAAATTACCTAATTCTGGGATTTGTCTGTTATTATAAATGTTGACTATTGTTGTGTACATATTCACATACATGTGTTTTTCTGTTTATTATTTTCTTGTACTGTAGATCTGCCAGATGTTTTACCTAAACTTAGCAATTGTTTAGCAGATGTGTCCACCAAACGATCGCCTGTGTTTTCCAGATCAATTGCGACAATCTCGGGCAAAAAGAAACCTAGGTAATTCATCAAGTTCATTTTACGATTTATCCTCTGTTACAATAGGTGTTATTTTTTTATAATTTTACGCTTTGTTTATTTGTCCGGAATTACAATACATAGTGCAGTAAGATAGTTACACTGAGTTTAAGGTTAGGATAAAGTTATGTTAATGCCCTATGTAATGCTGGACGAATGAACACAGCCTTCATTTTATTAATTCATTCTTTTCTCAGTATAGAAGTAATCTAGGAGTTATTCCAGGTTTTAGTTGACTTTTATTAATACAACAAACTAAATATTATTGTGCTGTCAGTATTTCTTTAATTTATAGTGTGTTGCAATTTCCACTATCAAAGAGTTTCTTTAGCAATATCTTAATCATCATAATCTCATTTGTCCACTTATGGTGGCAGGCCTTCTTGTCCTCCACCCTTTTTTCGATCCCCATCTACAGTACTATACCTAGATCCACTTCTCTTCCATTATGCCTAATACAGTGTGTCCATCTCTTTCTCAGCCCCCTCTTGGTCTTCTACTCATTCCTACTCTTTCTGCTATCCATCCCATTATAGCATTCTTCTCCCTCATCTGCATATATCCATAATATCAGAGCCTGCATTCTTGAATGTTATCCCTCATTTGTCTAACGTATAGTTTCACTCTTTTGATAGCTCTCTTGCGTCTCATCTCAACAGCCTCCAGTTTCTTTATCTGACATCGAGTTTTCCACCCCATGCATGCCTACTGGTCTAGTCATGTAGTCTTATACCTGGCTCTAGCTTCCTTGATCTCGTCATATATCACTCCTCTAACATTCACTCACCTGTTCCTTGCAGTCTTCTTCTTCAGTTCTCTGTCCTTATGTAACCAGCTGCCTAGATACGTAACCTACTTTAGTTGATATATATATCTATGCCTGAAGACTCACAGATTGCTGGCATGTTACACTTTTTTTCTTAGCCTTGCTCATACTTCCTATCAGTTATTGGGTTTCTAACTGTTCTTACAGCTCTTCACTTGCTTTCTCTTAGCGTACCTTGCAGCTAACATTGCTGCAGACATAGCTTGCTTATATCTTTCTTGTGCTTTACTGGCTGGAGTTCAAAGTAGTATATCCCGTACAGTCCAATGAATAATTCATAAATTAATTAATGAATATTTATATATTAATTATGAGTGTAGTATTTATGAATAATTAGTATTTTAAAGGGTATTATTAATTAATAAATTAATTAATTATGAGGGGGTAGTTTTTAAGAATAATTAATATTTTAAAAGGTATTATTATGAATAAATGAATAAATGAATTAATTATGAAGAGTAGTTTTTATGAATATTAATATTTTAAAGGGTATTATTTATGAATAAATGAATTAATTAATTTGTTTAGCGATCTCAGTCCAATGTATAAGTAATGAGATGTTTTAATATTCATGAATATTAATATATTTTTATTAATATGAGGGGTGTTTTAATGAATAATCAGTAAATGAGTGATAGTTTTACGTATAATTTTCAAACGTAATACATGTATTACATAATGTTTAAATAAATATTTACATTTAAATATTAAAGACAATGTGCTTACCTTCATTGAGAAGTCTGATGTACAGTTTAATGAATAAAATCCACAAGTTTATTCAGCTTTGATTACTGTTTTTTTATGTTTGTAAAGGAATCATAACATCAATTCGCTGTCTTTCCATGGAATTAGTTTACATGTGAGGCGTGGACAGGTCATTTTTTTGTAATTCTGTGATTTTAGCGGGTATGTGACGTCATCCGGCAATGAACCAATAAGATTCCTTATAAGCATAATGCTAATGAAATTAGAATTCGTTGTCCTTGTTGAGATATTCAAAGATATTAAAAGTTATTTAATTATTTTATTAGTTTTTATCCTTTTTTTTTTTCGTTTAGTTACATAACCGCATTATATATATTATTATAAAGATGGTAATAAATAAATAAATAAATAAATAAAAATTAAAAATAATGTGCTTACCTTCATTGAGAAGTCTGATATTATAGTATATTTTAATGAATAAAATCTACAAGTTTAATCAGCTTTGATTACTGCTTTTTTTTATGTTTGTATAAGAACAAAATCATAACATCAATCCGCTGTCTATTTTTTCAAATCCTGTGATTTTAGCGGGTATGTGACGTCATCAGGCAATGAACCAATAAGATTCCTTATAAACATAGCGCTAATGAATTAATCTACCAATCATAATTCGTTGTTTTTGTAAGCGTAGCGATCTCAGTCCAATGAATAATGAATGAGATGTTTTAATATTCGTGAATATTAATATATTTTTATTAATATGAGAGTGTTTTAATGAATACTTAGTAATTGCGTTGGTATTTATTCTATGAATTATTGAATTAAGTATGATATATGTAATTTATTTTATTCTTAACACGGTACCTGATTTACTATATATATACAGATTGTTAATTTGAAAACAGTACAGTTTTCCTGCTTTAGACTTCAAATTGTATGACGCGTTTAATGGCGATTCAACCCCCCACCTCCAATGAACGTTGATTTCAATAATGTATCTAATACTGAAGAAGACGAACATTATAGATCGAGAATAATTTCTGAAGAGGAGAGGATTTTATACGACAACACGTCATCGGTAGTTGACTACCACCTATTTCTGGCAAGAAAAGCCGATGTAGAAGATGAGGTGTTTGCAGAAGAGTACCTGAACCCTGTGCTGGAGGCGGAGATTAAGAAAGAAACTACCGAACTTGAGTACAAAGAAATAATGAGAACAATTGAGAAGGTTTTCAAAGAAGAATTTATATTCATTCTGAAGGACATGGTTGAACGTTATAACTTTCACGGCTCAAGATATGAACAACTCCTAACATTTTTTCGACCAATTCTGGCATTGAAACTTGTGGACAATAGCGCTTTTGAATGGGCGCTAAACTACTTTCATTTACGTTGTATCAATGTTGATGCGTTCGATAAAGCCATAAAGTTGATTACAAATGATTCAGAACTTTTTAATAAGATTCTTTACCAATTGTAATTTGTACAAATTTAAAATAATATCTTAACACTTTTTTAATTAATGTTACATAATTTTATAATTCTTATTTCTTTTCGGTAAATTTATTATTATTATGGTTATAAATTATATTGAAATAGAATGTGTGTTAAAATAAAGGTTATGTTTTTTTCTTTTAAAAGCAACAACAACGAAAATGAAATTTGATCTTTGCGTGTTATTAAGTATTTGATTTATTTTTTTAATTTTCATTTGGGTGAATGAGGGTAATGAATATGAATGAGTACTTAAGAAAAGTATATTAAGATCCTAAGCATCCTGATAGTTTTGGTGGTGTGGACCGACTTAATCAAAATGTAAAAGACGATTTAAATATTACCAAGAGACAAGTTCAAGACTGACTGAACAAGCAATACATTACACACATCCATTCAACGTAAATTCAAACAAAACTGGGTACTTGTAAGTGCTATTGATGAACAATGGGGAATGGATTTGGAAAAATAACGTGTATAAAATTTGATTCAGACAAACTGTTTGCAAAATCAAAGGTTTGACTCTAGATTTCCAAAAATCAAAGGAAGTCAATTTTGAAATAGTTGGTAGCATGGTACGAGGAATCGGACTGGAAAAAATAACAACAACTAATCCTAACAAAATAAACCGTAAACCAAAATCTCACTTAATATTTATTTTTTATAAATTTGTAAAAGTAGTTACCCTATTTTAATTCATGGTAAATTAATTTTTCGAATTAATTTAATTTGTTTTATTTTCTGTTGAATTTTTATTATTATTATGTTTGTGTATTGCAATAGATTTGTTTAATTAATAAATTAATTATGTTTTGACTTAATTTATGTCCGTGTAAATTTGTAAAAGTAGTTTTCCTATTTTAATTAATGATAAGTTTATTTCTTGACTTTACTTAATTTTTTCTTTTCTGTTAAAGTAGAATGTGTATTGAAATACATTTTGTTTTTAACATCAACAACAAAAAATGAAATTTTATCTTTGCGTGTTGTTTAATTCGTGTATGATGTTTTTCTAATTTATTTATACAAAAAAACAAACAAAAAAAAAGTTTTTGAATATGTTAAATGTAATTGCAAACATACATAATAATGATTGCGATTAAAAATTATATTTTGTAAAGTGTATTACAATAGAATGTGTATTGAAATACATTTTGTTTTTAACATCAACAACAAAAATGAAATTTGATCTTTGCGTGTTGTTTAACTCGTGTATGAAGTTTTTAAATTTGTTAAATGTAATTGCAAACATACATATTAAATGATTGTGATTAAAAATATTCTGTTTACTTTTTATTTTTTATTTTAAACAGTAGTATTTTTAACAGTAGTTATATTTTATATATAGGTAATATTACAAAAATAAACATACAAAATGTATAAAGCATAGACTTATTAAATTTAAATACAATTTCTTTATTTCAAAATGAATTTCATTTTATACGTGTTTTCAATTTTAAATCTTTTAAGAAAGACACAATACGTACTGATATAAAAACGCACACAAAGGGAAACAAATTTGAGACGCACGGTTTGTAACGACACTTTCAATAAGAAGGAATATTATAAATGTATTTTTACCAAATTTATAAAGTAAATGCTTATTATTGAGAAATATACATTTTAGATAAATGATAACACATCTAAAATTAATTAGAGAGATCAATACAATATGGTGTTTATAATAATTTGTTTTGATGACTAGAGGAAACATCTGAAGACATTCAACGAAAAACAAGCGTTAACACCATACCAGTCACTAAAAATGCCACTGCTTTGAAAAAAACATCTCCCTTCCTACACAGAGACAAATTCTGAACGAAAATAACAAATAAAAATAATTAGTAAACAAAACACGCGCATTATAAATAAAATGAATAATTTAAGAATATTTGTTAAACTACCCACGAACAAAAAACGAAACATACTAACCGACTCATCTTCATTACGAAGTTCAAATAACGAAAACTTTTCCTTGAAAAATCCACAGGAGACACGTTTTACATTTTCTAACTGCAATTCTGTGTCACATTGTGTCGCAACACATGTACATACAACGAGTCCTGTCACAAGTCTGCCGACGTTTATTTTTCTATCGCTCATCATTTGTTCTAATACATAATACAGCGCTTCCAAAGAAATATCTTTACACAATTCTAACACATTAAAATTGTTTTCCAACTCTTTACAAGCATGAATAGTACTCTGGAGGATGGGTGAATCCAAAACAACTAACCCCGTCATTTTATATTCAATGTATGCTAAAACTACTTCCTCTAAATCAACCATAACGCTCGACAAAACAAATGATAATGGATGTAATTACCAAGAAAGTTACAACTTAAAACCTTTATTTTTGTTTTTAAAAAGAAGTTGTAACATAGAAACTAATTTTGTCAGGAAATGTGTTTTTATTATTTATGTGATTTATTTGTGTTTAGAAAGTTACAACATTAACATTTAATTTGGTAAAAAAAATGTGAATATACGGAGCCGATTGTAATTTTTAATCCTTAGTATAGTGAGAGATTTTATAAACAAAAAAAGAGCGAACGGAAATTAATGATTGCAGATTAGACATTATAGAAATGGATTGAAATTGAAAATCTACATGATCAAAGAAAAGAAACCCATTGTTCCGACAGAAGCTAATGACATTTACAAAGGATGACACACTTTGAATAGAATAAATACCGTATAACATAATTAAATTTTGTCAAGATAGTTGTCAAAAATAAATAAAATATATTATACTGAATTTACTTTGTACATTTATTTAATTTAGGCCGTAATTAGGTTTGTTGTTCATTTATGGTTGTGACAAAAAAAAAAATACATACTAATAAAACAGCTATAGGCCTATAAAAAAAGTAAAAAAAAAAAATAAATAATGATTCAGTGTTATAATTTTATTTACCTGTCATTATTTACCTTGATTTACCTTGACCTTTAGACTATAAACCTGTTAAGGTTTGTAAGTCCCTCTTTGAACATCTTGGTTATATGGCTCAAACTTTAGGTTGTGGGTTTTCCAGTGTGTTTCAAGATGGGTTTTAAAATTATTTATAGAGGATGCATTTACTATATGATATGGCAAACTATTCCAATCATTTAGTGCAGATATTGAAAAGAATTTCTGTCTGTGTTTCGATTTACTATGAACTTTTTTAATTTTAAAATTGTGGCCTCTAGTTACAGTAGATGGTGCTAATTCAAAAAATTAATCAAACATATTTAAATTTAATTTATGTCATGTTATATATATTTTTCAAGGACATTGGTTACATACAAATAATTTTGTAAAGAAATTTGTTACATAAGATAAATTTGTTAAGAAGTTTGTTTCATAAAAATATTTGTGAAGATAAATTTGTTACATAAAAATAATTTTGTAAAGAAATTTGTTACATAAATTTATTTTTTACAAGAAGTTTGTAACAGAAAATTATTTTGCAAAGAATTAGTTGCATCAATTGATTTTATCAAACGTATGTAACATAAAAAAATTATTTTCAGTCCATTTGCTCAGTAGTTTGTTTAAGTTGTTAAGTTTTGTTTGTGTAATATTCTTGTAAATAAAAGAATTTACTTTTAACCTTTGTAATTATTTTGTAAATATCATTTATGCATTTTTTTTTTTTTGTAAATAATTGAATTTATTTATACTTTTTTGTATGGGAATCAATATTTGTTTATAAATCTAATTGATTGTGATTATAGATTTCTTCTTTATTTAGTATGTCGATTAATTTCAGATACAGAAACATGTTACACAAGAAACAAAAATTTTCATGAAATTCGTTACATAAAAAATAATTTATCAAGAATCTTTTTTTACATAAATTTAAATTTATCATTAATTTTGTTATAAAATTTATTTTGTCATTAAATTTTGTTACATAAAAAATAGTTGTTTCATGATTCTTGTTCCTTTTGTTCAGTACTTATATGAAAATTCATGTTAAGAACGCAATGACAATGACTGGATGTTTAGCGTGATTAGCGGACCGCTTTCCTTCGGTAAATAGGTATTTGTTAACACTCTTTTAGAGAATAATTACTTTGACAAGTCGTTTGATGATATGACATAGTGTTATGGCGAATATCAAACTTAGTTTACGGAACTAATTACTGCAACATCTGACATAAGTTATAAGAAGGGTATACTTATACATTGGATGTTATCGATGTTAGTAAATAACACAATGGTGAATAACTAGATGTTTACACCTTCACTGCTATAATTACAGTTAGAATGTCATAAAGGGTAAATCGGTATTCTTTAAAGAATTAGGCCTATAAAACAATTAAATTGTCGAGTTGCTTGACGTTAGAGAAGTAAATGTTGTTTGTGTTTACATGTGTGTCATAGTAGAGAATGAATTATAAAACCATTACATTGTCGAGTTTCTTGACGTTAGAGAAGTAAATGCTGTTTGTGTTTACATGCGTGTCATAGTAGAGTTTTGTGTTTACATGCGTGTCATAGTAGAGTTTGTAATTACATTTTTTTTTCAACAACTATCGACAACATATAATACATTTATATTGAAAATATATATTTTTTTTGATGTTATGATTCCTTATACAAACATAAAAAACAGTAATCAAAGCTGATTAAACTTGTGGATTTTATTCATTAAACTGTACATCAGACTTCTCAATGAAGGTAAGCACATTGTCTTTAATATTTAAATGTCAATATTTATTTAAACATTATGTAATACATGTATTACGTTTGAAAATTATACGTAAAACTATCACTCATTTACTAATTATTCATTAAAACACCCCTCATATTAATAAAAATATATTGATATTCATGAATATTAAAACATCTCATTACTTATACATTGGACTGAGATCGCTAAACAAATTAATTAATTCATTTATTCATAAATAATACCCTTTAAAATATTAATATTCATAAAAACTACTCTTCATAATTAATTCATTTATTCATTTATTCATAATAATACTTTTTAAAATATTAATTATTCTTAAAAACTACCCCTCATAATTAATTAATTAATTTATTTATTAATAAATAATACCCTTTAAAATATTAATTATTCATAAATACTACACTCATAATTAATATATTAATATTCATTAATTAATTTATGAATTTTTCATTGGACTGTACGGGATATTATACTACTGTTCAAGTTATCTTCTAGTCTATTACTTCCACTTCAGCCTCCTATATTTCCTTCGTCTACCACCACTTATCGGTGTTCCCTCTCTTTTCCTAACTGCTGCCTCTATTATAGTCATTCTGTACTGGTTCTATTTGGTCTCTGCCATTATCTTCCCTATGGGATGGAATTGGCCCTGGTGTCTTCGTTGGCACATCTCAGTTTATAATACAAGACCTTAGCCATAACCTCATTAAAGGCATATCAATGTGTGTCTGCTGTCCACCACTTCTATAGGTGTGTATAGCTTTATAGTCTTGCTTCTTATGCCATGTGTTGGCAATCTTCTATTTAAGGTACACACATAGCAGCTGCAGACCTTCCTTGATATTAACTTTATTTATTTCTTATTTTATTTCTTTATTCGAATTCATAAAATAACACAACATAAAAAAAAATACAAAGAATGAATTCAGGGTAACACAAAAAAGTAACCAAAGGTCAAACTTATTTCCATTGTGGCCCTTACAATAAATAAATTACATAATAAACTATAAAAACAAATACTATTCTACCACTCCTTGGTTGTAATACAATGATCGAGCTGGACCTCAAATATTTACACATTGTTTACGCAATCGTTAATGGTTTCTTGGCGTTGCTGAGACAGATAGATGTGAAGTTTTTGCGAAGCCAAGCTGGTCATGTGCGGCCGGGCCCGTGTAAAAATTGGAAAAGTTATGGGTTTTGATGCTTCAACTTCAATTTATGAAGCATATGATCCGTCAGTTTTTTAACGATCGTAATGTTGAAGTTGAACTCAGATTTATACGATTTTTAATGTTGATTTGTACACCCTTTTCCTGTAAAAGCGTTGACAAAATCGTATGTAAATGGATACATAACATATATGTATATATATAAATCCGCCCCCTCACCCATTCATTAGTTTTTCCCTCTGTCCATCTAACTCTTAGAATTGTCCAACACAGTCTCATCTCAAATAAGACATATTAATTTGGCAGCTGTAACTGGAGGTTTTATGACTTATCCGATACAGCTACTGTATAACCCATCACATGTTTGAGAGGATGGTGTGGATATCTGCTTGGGCTAGTGGTTGTAGGCTATCAAATTGACCAGAATTGTAAACGACATTATTAAAGTATTTTAATTATATCTGGGAAGGGGATGGGAGTTTGGGGTGGGGCTGTAGGGTTAGGCAATATGACACCTATTCATTTACATAGTTTGCAAATGCATCACCCTCTTATTAAGACGAAGAAGAATTAAAATGTTTGGTATCAAATGACCACAATTGTACCTGGAAAGTTCTAAACTATATTTCAACATCATCCGCCATCTTGGATTCAAGTGGGAGAGGGGGTGGGGAGAGAGGGTCAGGTGTGGGGTTGAGGGGATAGTGAGGATTTTGCTTAGGTTAGGGATAGTAGGCTATCAAACAAATTGACCAGAATTGTGGTAGAAAAATGTTAAAGTATTTTAATTATCGCTTGGAAGGGGCTGGGAGTTTGGGGTGGAGATGTAGCCTATTTCCGATGACCGAAACTGTACTGGAAATGTTTTAAACTACATTTGAAAACAGCCACTGAGGGATTATGGGTTGGGAGTGATGGCTAACATAATTTGTACTGGAACCATTTTAAACACATCACCCAGTATATGGGGTGTGTTGGGATGGAGGAGGAAATTAAGTAGCCTATATGATTGGAATTGTACCATCAAAATTTACTACATTTGGACTGTCCTGCAGCAAAGTTAAGTTTTGTTGATTGTGGCTGGTATGGTGAGAGGAGAAAGAACGCTGGGGTACCGCAGTATAAAAATTAGATATTAGATATCAGCCAATATGACACCTATTCATTTACACACTTTACAACGTACTATAGGCCTATCATAGCTATTATACCCCTCTCATTTTGAAGCTAAAGTTGAATTGAATTTGTCCTGTTTTTTGTTTGTTTTTGTTTTTAAAAAAGAGTGTGTGGTTTTATTGAAGAGGGGTGGAGGTTGGTGAGTATAGGGAGATACTGGCGTCAGGTGTTATGTACTGAGAAGGCTTTAAACTAATTTGAAACCCACCCTGTGTTTGTTCGGTATACACATTTCTGTTTCTGCACATGACCCCATACATATGGGGTATCAAAATGACCGCAATTGTACTGGGGAGGTTTTAAACTACATTAAAAAAATTCCCCCGAGTCCTGGGGTTTTTGTGGGAGGGGGGTGTTTGAGAGGATGGTGGGGATTTCTGCTTGGGCTTGTGGTAGTAGGCTATCAAACTGACCAGAATTGTTTAGGAAATTTTAAAAGAATTTAATTATCTCTGAGAAGGGGGCTTGGTGTGGGGTCGTAGGCCTTTCATCATGACCGAAACTGTACTGGGAATGTAAAGCTACATTCGAAAACTGTTACTGAGGGGTTATGGGTTAATGACTTAACACAATTTGTACTGGAAAAGTCTTAAACACATCACCCAGTATGGGGTGTGTTGGGAAGGGGAAAGGCGGAGATACTGGCATTTGGGGGTAATGTAGTACGACATAATTGGAATTGTACTGGGAAAAGTTACTACATTTGAACTGTCCTACGGAGGAGTTAAGGTTTGTTGATTGAGGTGGGATGGAGAGAGGAAAAAGATGGGTGCAGAACAATTATTATACACATTTGCGGGAAAAAAGTATAGGAAAATTTGTTTTCCCTGGTTTTTCTCAATCACCTATATATAGGTATTTGTGTGTGTTAATAGGCATTTGTGTGTGTTAATAGGCATTTGTGTGTGTTATATAGGCCAAAATTTAAAAGTTCTGTAAAAAATTTTCCCCAAGACCCTGGGATGGGGATTTTTTTTCTGACATTCTATATGGTATAGGCCTACTCTATCAGAAAAAAAAAATTTCCTATACTTTTTCCCGCAAAATTTGTACTGCACCCAGGCTAAGAAGGTTATTGAAGAGGTAATTCAGCGGTATCAAAATTAGATATTTTAATCATTACCCAATATGACACGTATTCATTTACACAGTTTGCAAAGTACTTAAACCATCATGCCTATCAGCTATGTATCTCCCTCTTATTAGGAAGCTAAAGTTCTTGAAGTAATATTTGTACTGGGAAGAATTTATTTTTAACAAATCACCCGAGTGTTGGGTGTGATTGAGTTGGTGAGTATAGGGAGATACTTGCGTCCAGGGGGTTATGAGGTACATCTAATTAAACGGAATTTCATTGAGATGGTTTTATACTAAATTGGAATCCCGCCCTGGGCGGGTATAATTGCTAATACTTAATATATGAAAGCGACAGAACAATAGTTATATATTCGACTGTTCTATTTATCTGTAATTATTGCTTTTGGTATCTCAATAAGAATGTTCTTCTATGCCTGCATGTGTTCAATAATGTGTTCCTTTGATTAAGAGAGCAAATATCAGGCTTATATATAATGAAATATTTCTTTTGGAATAGGCTTACATTTGGCTAATACCCGCCATGTACTATTTGTTATACTTTTCATTACGGAATGAGCTTATATGCCCCATGTATATACACTCAAAAGTATTTTCTGTCAGTCCAACATATGTTTCAACTTTGTTAAGTGTCGTTTCTTCTGACAGTGGCCTGGTATACTACACCACTTTTTAAGCATTTCCCATCTATATGCCTTTACAGTTCTTAGAAATTCATGGCCAATTCTAGTTTTAACATTATTACTATATGGAGGATTAAACCAGGGAGTTGTTATTATAATAACAACTCCCTGATTAAACCATATAATGTTCCGGTGTCTGTTTCTCTTCTTGTTTTCTCGCGTGTTGTTAGTGTTTGGGCTAGATGTTAGTTTGTAGTCAGCTTTCATTTAAGGCTTCCTGGTAAGGTTTCTTTGTGCTTTTAAAGACCTCTTCGTTAGATGTTTTTAAATATGGAAGGCAGATGGTTACTCTTACAGTGGGCATAGCAGGGTTTGATATTTTCTTTCAGGAAAAGTCTGTAGGTTCTGTCATTCAAGTTGAGTGTAACATCTAGATAGTTACTTATCTTCTTGTTTGCCTCGATGGTGATTTTCAAATTGTATTCTTTGAATGTGTTACAAGTCCATCATCTCTGTAGAGTCCTATGTTATTACCATATTTCGTCTTAAGTTTGGCTAGTATGAATAAACCAATTAATTTGCATGTTTCTGCTCCATCAAAGTAACCCATAGTAACATCAAACACGGTCTGGGTGTTTCTTTTGCACCAAACTGACTCATCGTTAATTAATAGCATTTCTCTGCTTTAAAGGAGAACCAATAAATAAATAAAATATACAATAAAATAACTTATAAATTATTGTTTTCTCATTTAGATCTTTCAAAAAGCTGAGCGTTTGGTGTGGACAAAAATATGTATACAGATGGCTATCCAGCAGTAACCTGTAGCAACGTCAACATAGCAATCCCGCAGACTAATTTCTCGCGTATTTAGGCGAGATTTAGAGAAATTAGAAAAGATATATATATTTATATACATAAAACAGCAATGTGAAAAATAATATTAATTACATTTATGGCGATATAAATGGCGAATGTAAAAAAAACAGTATGTTAAGGCAAAATAAAAAACATATATGTTGACAAAACAAATTTTAATTCACGATTAATATATGACCTTAATGTTTTATTTGATTGGTGCTTAATCCTAAAAAGCCATGCATTGCAGGTCTGCTTTGCAAAAAAACACACCATCTATATATAAATTTTCGTAAGGGCAAAATTCGATAAATCGCAGTTTATTTCTAGAATTTTTACTCGATGGTATATAAAGTTGGTTCGTACTTTCGGTACTGATTTTAACCATCTGATGTAACCATGTTTACTAATTAAATTGAGTTAGATAATTAGTTATTGACAATTAAAACGAATTTAGGTTCAACGATTTGCCCCAAATAGGGGTGTTTCGTGGTCGTGGTATACACTGTCTAATAGATGTCCAACTTGAAAAATACCCGCAGACAATAATGCGAGGATGCTTCGCATTTTCCTATCTCCTCCTACGATAATTGTTTTTAATAGCTGGAAACCGGTTGAACAGCTCGAGTACAGCATCATAATGTTGAAGACAGGCCGATTTTCTTTAAAAAATACTATTTTGATAGATTTAATAAACGTTTATACAAATGTTTTGAACTGCGATAAATGGAACATTCCAATCTCTGTTCCACAAGTGTCTATTCCCTCAGGCGTCGTAAAGACAAGTACTGTAAAGTCATAATAGAAATTCGATACATTTTTTTCCAATCTGTGGAATCCTTTTTTTTAACGCATAATGAGCTAGCCTTTCCAGTCGCCGTCTATTATGTACAATCAACTTTATTATTGCAGCTAAACCACCACCAACACCACCACCCTCCCCTCACTGGCATGAGTAGCGTTGTAAAGCCAGTAGAGGACAGGCCTACAGTACGAATGATCAGTACATGCCCTAAACGCAGAACAACTTTGGTGGTTAGGAAACAACTTAATTTTCAATACAAGTTGGGTAGTGGGTAGCATAATTGGCTCTATGAGACACTTGACCATTAGCCCTACTAATTAAGTTGAGTTAGATAATTATTTATTGACGATTAAAGCGAATTTACGATTTGCCCCGAATAGAGGTGTTTAATATATTACTGACAGTTCCTTCTGAACGTTTGTAATCATGTAACTTCAACAAAAATATAAACGTCGTATTAGTGATTTATCGTTACATGAACTGTACTATTTCAATCGACTATGACGGTGACAGTTTCAACAAAGTATTAAATCGCAATGTTTTACTGTGTTTACTGGTATATTATTTGTAAAACATGAAAACAATTCATATTTCGTTACTAAATCGATAAAGAATATATTTAAAAATTGTTCGTCTTTGCATCCATCCTCTTCCCCATCCTTCAACCCAAATGTTACATACAAAACACAAATTCAGTTTGTTTCTTATTTTGTGACAAACTTCTTTTTCGGAAGTAATTCGCGGGGTGCTAATTTTAGTTGAGTACATAAATCACCGTGTCTATTTATTCGTTCCTATAAACAACATGTATTATTGTCCTGCATGTGCATTTGAAGTCGCCAGTTTTTTAAACGCTGAAATTACTATTTATTCGAGAACCATCTGTGGGCACGACCTAGATGGTACGCGAGCGAAGCGAGCGTACCATCTAGTAAATACAATTTTGCTTTGATGATAAACCAATTACTATTGTTTAGACTGTATTTTTTGGTGTTACCCTTCAGAATAATCTCAGTCATAACATTGTAGAAAACTGTTTGTATTGTGAACCCTTAAACAATCTGGGCTTCACAAAACAACCGTCCACAAAGGATATATAAGAAGATGCAGATGTTGTGTGGCACTCAGGTCTAAGTAATACTATTGAAACTATACAGAAAAGGGTATGTTGTATTATCCTTGGAATTTAAATTAGTCCTAGAAATCCAATCTGCTCTCGAAGGGTTTGTTTGATAACTAAGCCTCATTCTTTTGAACTTGTACCTCCCGCTCGTTACCAAAAACATAATAGACAAAACCTAATTGTAATAAAATCACTCAATTTATACAAAACCTGATTCTTTAATAGCCCAATTCTATATTATATTCAATTACTTAATGACTCATGAATTATATATTGTATACCTGTAGTGACTACACAGAGCAGCCACTCTTCTGATTGGTGTTCTGTTGGCCATCTCCCAAGGATAATGCCATACGCCTCTAAGTTTACTGTTTTATGTATTTCTCCTTGATTCATTGATATTTAAATTGCAATGTTTATATTGTAATTTTTTTAATAGTAAATATTCTTATTACATTACAAGCAATTTCGCCCTTTGAGCCACCATGTGTTGTATTGTTTTATAAAATAAAGTAACAGATACATATGTATAACAACATTGTCATTTTTATATTATTTTGAAAAATGTGTTTTGTTTAGAAAATGTAATGATATAATGCGGTATATAGCTTGCTGTTGTTTTAACTATTCCAAATCCACTGTAAAAATAATTACATTTAATGCAAAGACGAATTTGAAAAACAGTGCATTATGGCGAAATAATGAAATTATATTTGAAAATTATTTGCTAACAAATTTTATAAAAATATTAATTCACGACTGCTTTAATCTCATTCTTCCCTGATAGTGTAGTTAAAATTACTATCACACATGTTCTAGCTATTCCAAATCCACTATAAAAATAATACCATTTATAATGCTATGTAAATGGCGAATGTAAAAAAAACAGACGTTAAGGCGAAATAGAAAAATTATATTTGCTAAAAAAATCTTATAAAAATATTAATTCATGACTGCTTTAATCTCATTCTTCCCTGATAGTGTAGTTAAAACTACTATCACACATGTTCTAGCTATTCCATAAAAATAATAGTACCATTTATCATATCAATTTTAATTATCGTTTTACATTTATTTTAGTGAAATTAAATTTTAATTCAGTGCAAACTGCAGTGCGCAATTTCACTGCAGACTTCGTACGCGAGCTGCAGCTGTTTACCATTTGATTTGGACGCTTCTATTATTGATAAGGTAGTCACATTATAGCGGTGTCATGAAAACGGTATCAGATAATTAAAACACAAGTTTAATAGTACAGTAAAGCAATTTTATTAATCCATATACTGTGCAGATGGTACATGTGTGATAACCGTTGTTACATAGTAACCCTATGTCCACTAATTGTGGACATAATGACATAGTGTATAAGTTACCAGGCGCGGTGCGCGTACACCTAATCACGCAGCGAAACCGTGCGGATCTGTCACGCTATTCAAATTTACATGGACACCCATTTGTTTTTGCATTGAAATATCATGTTTTGTTTAATAAAATAAAACAAAATTAGACTTTTCAGTTTCCTCAATATTTTGACTTTAAAATGATATGTGATTTTAAATGTATCTTAAGATGCGATATTTGTATAGCCAATTTACAATCTGGTTGAAGACCTGCTAGTCCCTCGATGGATACGCAATTATAATTTCCCTATCCTTTCTCTACAGGCTTCTAAAATCCTGTTCATTAAATCGATCATGTATACAAAAAAAAAGGCTTTTCCGACGTCATTTCTCAACCAATAGAAATAAGTTTTATATCATTTTCATGAATATTTATTTAAAAATCTAATTCCACTTGAACAAGTGAAATCCACAGCTGTTCCACAGATAGAAATAAACCGAAGCGCCCCCAACGTTAGTGGAGTAGTTATATAAACAAACAAGCAATACCTATCACACGTGTGGCAAGGAGAAGCAATCGTGCATAAAATTAGTAAACATAAATAGCCAATGAGAACGTAATCAGAGAAGTAAATAATTGAAATCATGAATATTCATGAGGAAACAAAGCCTTATGACGCTGTGAGATGTTTTTCACAATTAATCACATGGTTCTTCAGGGCGGGCATTTAATCATAAATTAACCCAATTTCGCACCTTATTTATGTAGCTGACGCGATTAGAAATGTAAGTAAATGTGTTTTTGTATATCTTTTTAAAACCTAATTTTCATAGAAAACCCTTAGTAATAGTTGGTAACTTAGTTATTTGTGAAGCTTGTGGTAGGGGAGATATCAAAAGGTGACGGTGAAAAAAACGAATAACAACATTTTTTAGAGAGTGGTGTATTCCGTGGCTGGCTGACTAGTATAGCCTCAGCTTCACGCGGACGTCTCGAAACTACTGTGTCTAGAGACTTACGATTTCGCACATTGAACCTGGTCTAGGCCTAGGCCCATTCAATCATAAGAATCGTTGTGGAAATTTAACCACAGTTGTTTAATAAATTGACTAGGGGGGGGGGGGGGGGGCTAGGCCTAGTCTAAATAGGCCCCCGGGTAGTACTACTCTACTACTGTTGTAGTAGCTGTGGCTAGGCCTAGTTTTAGTGAGTAGAGAGAATAGTTTAACTGGTCGTGGATGTAAGGGATTTTTATATTTTACAATACAATTACAAGTCACATACAAACAATAAATTTTGATGAGATTAAATTCTAGGCCTAATTCTACTACTGGCTAAGCTTGGAGGCCTAGTTAGTAAACTACGGTAGTAGTAGTAGTAGGCTAGCCTAGTGAAACATTTATTAACCATGCAACAACAAATTTATTTACACTGTACAGTAGTAACATTATATTCACATTCCATGTACCAGTCCATATATATTCATAATACATAATGATACAATATAACTATTTTTGTTCAGGCCTAGGCCCTAGTAGTACCGGAAAATGAAGAAATGGTATGCTATTGTTAGAAATGTGAAAAACAATTGGTGTTTGGTAAGTCATTTTTTCTATTAAAAAACACTTTATTGTTTTACAGCACACATTAAATTTAAGTATACTAATATATAAAACCATAACCAATTCTGTCCTTTTTTTTAAATGGCTATTTAATTGCAAAAATGAAAAATATTGATTTTAATAATAATCAACAAATTGAATTGAAATTTATCAATACATTTTTTGTCTTACATCATACAGTACGGCAAACTATAAAATTGAAAATTTGGAATAAAATACTGTAGTATAATTTGTTTTTAAATGTTTTTTTTTAAATTGTTCTTCACATTTGGGGTTTGAAACTGAACTTGTGAAAGAGGAAGTCAAATTGAATCCAACAGTACCAAGTATGATGAGCGTGTATACCAGATCATCAAATTAAAGCCCTGAGGTAAATTTTATTTTCTTGTTTAATCACATATGTATGTACAATATTTTACAAATCCCCATGTTTTCATTCTTTATTCAGTCTTCTGATTTTCTGGATTTCTTGATTGGTATTTGTACCTGCTGTATTTCTGGAGAGGTAAATGTCAGATGGGATTTCATTATAGACATTAGCTGATCAAGATTATTTCTTATACCATGAACGGCCCTTTTCCGTCTGTTGAACTCTGAGTGGATTAATTCTCCACCTTGTTCTGCAAGTAGGCCGATGCCCACCTTCCATCGACGCATAAATGGTACAGAGTGATGCTCCAACATGTGGAGTTTCGGCTGTACCACACCAGGGGCAATCTTTCTGTACTCTACAGAGAATGACTTTATTGCATGTTCTATATTGAAGAAATTAAAAATTATTAAGAGTTATTCTTATGTATATCTGTTATTCTTGATGGTTGCAATGCCCCTTTTCATTATTTTAAACATGATTTTGCAAAAAAAAATTATTTTGGACTTACCATATGCATCAATTTCAGGATCATCAATGAATCGTGTATGGTTGATGCATGCATGAACTTGACTAAACAGTTTAAATGGTGGCGTAAACGACTGTCTTATCTTCGACAGTTTTGTCGCTAGAATGGTTGTGTGTTTGTCTTTGCAATGATGCATCTGTTGCTTCAATACAATTTCCAATCCATCCATTAACTTGTCTATAATGTTAAACTGAGAAAAGAATGGTATTTTTTAGTGTTGGACAATGCGTATGCAAGAGAGTTATTCATCTGTATGTCAATTTAATTTGTAATTAGATATTTATAATTTCTTTAATTAAGAGACTTTGACCATTTTAGTACTTACTTTGCATGCTCTATACACATGATTGCCAACAAAACTTTTCCCGTGATATTGTTGTCGGGGTATTTTGTTTGCTGTTAAAATGTTGTCCATTTCTGTACATAATGGTCCGGTTGCATATTTGATTTCTTCATTCATAGTAGATTGCTGAAACACAAATACATATTTTGCTTTTAGTGATTATTTCTAATTGAATAGTGTAGTAAACTAAACAAATAAAATTAACTAACCAAGTCTTTAACACTCTGTTCTTTCAGATATATTTTGTTGGTGATTTCAGAAATTTCGTTAGCATCATTGTGCTTCACTAGTGACAGAGAGAGTGTATTTCTCAGTTCATCAAGCTCCTCATTTACAGAACTGATTTTTTGTGTACATGAACTTCGCTTTGATGCTGCTTGCAAAATTGTCTTCTCAAAGTCTGGCAGGTTACCACCTAATGATATTAAGTTAATTTATAGTGATCATGAATTGGAAATTTTTCTGGAAAAATGTAAACATTTCATTAGAAAAAAAAACTTGTTACCAATCTGAATAGCAGCATCCTGTCTCATATTAAATATGATGAGATCTAAGTTATGAACTTCTTTTTCAAGTTGATTATACATCTTCTTAAAGAGACCTAGCGAGATATGAAGTGCTGGAATTGATACCTGGAAAATATTAATTTTGTAATACATGGAATTATATAATGGAGAATAAAGGTAATACATGTTAATGTTATGATACTAATAATAATAATATAACTGTTTAACTTTTATGTTAAATTGTTGTTTACTACATAGTATAAAGCTTATTCCAAATTTAAATGAGAAGTTGATTTTTATTTGGATAATCATCATTCCTGATAAAGACCGAAATGTTGAATCATGACTCACTCATTATTTGGAGTAAGTTTCGTACTAGATGTTATTATAACATAATCAGTGTATTTATTGGTTTTTAGTATTAAGTATACTGTAGTTTGTAAATAGATAATGTATGTAATGCAAATTTTAATATTTTTTTTGTAACCTTTATCAATCCAAAAATGTTAATAACAATAAGTCGACGCCTACAATAATTGTGAAGATTGTATACTCACTTTGTCTAATTCAATACCTAGCATATAGGGCCTGATGATGCTGTGCGATATTAATTTACTTTTCTTGGGGTCACTGCCATGGTCCACAAAGCACTTGAAGTCCTTATTATAGGAATTAAGGCACCTGTTTTCACTTGGCTTCTTATTAGTTATCCGCACTATGGCGGATAACTCCTTGTAACTGTCCTGTTTCATCATCTTTTTTTTTTTTTTTTTTTCTGTATTATTCTTCTTTCTTTCTGTCATTTTTGTGCAGAGCGTATCTCTAAAACGTGTAAAGTTAACATTTTATAACTTTGTCAACATATGGGCAATCACGTGAAGTTGTGCTTTCCTATAATTGAATAACGTCAGAGTTGCGCAACATGACTTACGCGCGTTTTTATGAATTTCGCGTATTTAACATAGATCGAAAACCATATAACAATTTAAATTGAAACTTAGCAAAAGTCTAATTTATATCGTGCGCTAACTTTTTGTGCACTAAAAATGGCATGTTTTAGACAAAGTTACGCGCGCACGCGCGTTTAAAATTTTCCAATGCGAAAAATCAATTTCTAATCAACTTTATACGCGTTTCATGTCATTTTGAGCATGTCAAAAATTCCCACACGTGCGCAAATTTTTACGCGCGTGGTGCACACGTAGCGTTAAAAACGTCATTTTTTCGAGTGATTTATGTTTTTCCAGCCTTTTCTAGTAATTTTACCAACTTTTAAATAATTTCAACTTCAAATTACGTCATACGAGCACGTAGAATATGATAATTTGCGAGCTTTTTTGATGAAAAAATTCGTCAAAATTAAGCCTTTTTTTAAACAATCGTAGTTTCTAAACTAAACGGTAAAAATTATTTTTATTACATATTCTGGAAGTTGATGAGTTGTAGATATCAGATCATGCATTAATATGACTAACCGGACATTGTGACGTCATCGTATGGCCACGCGAATATGAAATTTAGGATTTTTGTATCTTTCGTCATAACTCCTCACATTTAATAGAGGGCATCTCCACTTATCCGTTTTCCATTTTCACCCTGATTTTGATATTGTCTAGGTCAATCAACTATCTTTAGCATGAGTTGAAAATATTTTAATTTTTATGACGTCATCATGCCTAAAAATTTAAATTACGTGTGGCATTAATTTCATCTTTACAGTAAATTTCAATCTGTTATAGCTCGTAAGAATAAAATGTGATAATCACGATTAAAACGTTTTCTTGAAGCTATTGGATTGTAGATACAAAATCATGTGAACATTTTGCCAATCGGATGTGGTGACGTCATCATATGGCCAGTTAAATAAAAAAAGTCGTATTTTCATCTTTTGCGGCATAGTTCATTACATTTAAAAGAGCGCGCATTAATATTTCACGTATTCAAATTTCTTCTACACGTTAATATGTTGTTGCTGAGATAATTTCCTTCCAAAATTGCTACCTTCGCGTTTCATTTTAAAACCATCAACATGTTAAAAATTGCAATAAATAGCAGGTCCCGTAATTTCCCCTATTCTACACTGTATGTGATATGTATACAGATTACACTGTGTATACTATATATGAATCAAAATAATAGAATTCAGCAATAACAACATATCATAGTCTTCAGTTCAGGTCATAATGCCATAATCTTTTTCCGTGTGCAATATTCCAACGTATGGCGTGGACGTGGCGTTTGTCGTGCGGATAACTAACTCGTCAAAGTGACGAGTTTCATGTCTAGTTATGCTTTATGTCCTCTTGGCTGGCATAGCAGTAAATACAACTGTACTTTCCTGAAAGGAATACAATTCTGAAATTACAATTTGGTGAAATAAACATAACAAAAAAAAAAAACATAAACAAAATGTACTCACCATTTGGCCCAATCAATCCATATAACCGGCAAAGGAAGTCATAATCCCCAAACACGAACAATCTGATTTTGTGGGTTCTGAAAAAAAATTACTTTTACAGTATATATTAGACACAAAATTAACTATCTGTCATTAAAATCATTGCCAAATTACATGATAGTAGTTTATTCTTCTTTATACAGTAGGGTTTAAAAAAATATAAATCATGGTTTGATGATTGCATTAACTTACTGTTGTGTTGTTGGGGAAGTCCACTGACATCCTTCCAACTCCATTATTTCATCTAATATAAGGTCTAGTCCCTTCTCGATATTGACTGTCAAGTCTGGAGCCTCAAAGACAAGTACAACCATTATGTTGTACAAAGCATTTGGTTTCTCCAAACAACAAAGTTGGAGCTCGAATTTCGTTGAATTCCCACCTTTGTCCCCACCAAATTTAAAAAAATATCCCCATCATGGTAGTGCAACGGTTGTTCTGACCTAAATAAATAATTGTATAAGTGAGAAATTTGGCATCTAAAATTGTATAAAGGTTACATAAAGATATAATACAGTACAATTGTTAACCATAATAGAATAATAATGAAATAAAGTTGAACTTACATGTCATACTGATTTAAGTAGTCGAACACCAACTGTTTTATGTTTGTCAACCTAACAACAGGTACCTCTTCCAGGACCAGGCCTCCAATTGAAGTTGCGCATTCTCTCTTCACAAACATATACTCTAAAGATTTAACTACTGTAAGTAGTCCCCAACTATCTTTTCTTGTACTGACCTCATTTCCCTCTCAGATGCAAACAAGCCTGGGCAAAATCTAAAATATTTATAGAAAAATGTTTAAAATTGTGATTCAGCTACTAATTAAAAATATATTAATATACAGTAGTATGTGTAACAATTATTTTTTACATAATTCAAAGCTACTTTGGTTCAAAAGGATTTATTTAACACGCATTTCAGATTGCGGCCTGTATACAAATAGGTTTTGAACTTTCTATAATTAAAGTTGGGTAATTTTATTTGTAAACATACAGTACTGTACCTCCGTAATACTCTTTGCTGAGACCAATTATTAATCTTGCATGCATTCATAATTGCAAGACATTTCATCCCATCCATTTGTTGTTGTTTAATTTCTGTTGTCACTACAGTTGTGGAGGCTTGTGATTTAGTAACCATCTTGAGTGGCTAGTTTATTATTAAAAAATTATGAATTAATATACAGAAGAAAATACTGTAGTAACATTTAGTGTATTAATTTTTGTAAAAATATTATAAGATGCATTTGATTTTAAAACAGAATTTAAATCTTACCCGCCCTTGAGTTTTTAAAGACATTTGCCCATTTGTCACATCTTTGTGTACCAGTTTATGAGCCAATTTTGTCAGTTCTGTGGGGTACACATTACTTGCAGCTGTAGTTTCTTCAATTTGATGCACAGCATTTTGAATAGTCATAAATGCCTGTTCTTTGTTGGTCTTACAACTATGGCCTACTGTTCCCATTAAACATAACTCTTCCTTGCATATGCGACATTTAAGTGAAACAGAAGATAATGAATGTTCTAAAATTGTTGGAATTTTGATCAAATTATCTTTGTTAAAATTGAAGCCGCAAATAAAACAAGGAATTGATGGTTTCGAAAGGGCATTAAATAATTTGTTGACACAGAAGGTACAAAAGAAATGGGAACAGGGTGTCTGGATGCTATCAAGTGACAACAGGTTGTTGCAAATATTGCACTGATAGATTTCATCAACTTGGTTAAAAATAACAAACTGCCGACTGACTGCAGGAAGTGGAGTGATATCTTTTGAAAATATACCACTCTTGCTTCTTAGATTAGAAGGCTTCGGTCTTGGGCCTGGTCTTTGCTGATTTGTATACAAGTAACAGGTTACACAATGATTTTCGCTATGCGATTGAAACTGAAAAGGTGTCAAAATATGTCCCTTACAAAATTTGGAATGGCAGGTTGAACATAGTGCTTTGGGAAGATTAATATTTTCAACGTCAAATGATTGTGGTGTGATTTTCATATTTTCTAAATTATATCTTTCATCATTACGTTTAATTTTTTTCCCACAACAGAAAAATATTGACGACAGCGCCTTTTCGTGAAACTCCATGATCTGCAAAACAAAAAAAATGTTGATATAGTCTTTGGCCTACAGTAATAGGCTATACAATGGTACATATTCAAAATGTAGGCCTACCTCAGTATAATAAATATTACCATACCAGCCTACTTGCAACATACAAAATAATTTATAAACATATAGATATATCAGAAAATTAACACTTTCAACTTTCGACAAGGTAGACTACAAAATAACTTAACAATCAATGCCTAGGCCTAGAGTTTAGGCCAGCATATTAGGTATGCTCGGCGCGGTCATCCCCGCGCCTCTAATTCGTGTGTACCCAACCGTTACACAGTTCGTTCGGAAAGAGAGGCGTACATTCGGGCGATTTATTCAATTTTTTTACCGTCACCTTTTTACCAAACCTAAACCTATTTATTTATATAATATTGATTTATCACATAGTAAATATAGTATTACTTAATAATTAGGATTGCAAACAAAATAAGTACAGATTCAAGGATAATTTTAATAACTTACGTTGTTTACAACTATGTGGCGCTGTTCATCGTTGTTATTGTTTTACTTCCGTATATGTAGTCGTTGATTTATTTAGAAAAAATACACTTTATAATAATTTATTTAATATTTCACCCTAAATCTTAGGTAGAATGATTATTTTAGGCGCTAGTTCCGTTTCGCACCTGTCGTTTATTTCGACTCAAAATTGGTTAAGAAACTTTATCGTGAGTACCACACCTTAGAATTAGGCCTCAAAAATACTTTTACGAAGGAGATCACACAAAAAATAAAAAATAAATCCTTTAAATTGATGAATTTACAGACGTGTTTCTCGCACATCGGTTTGTGAATTTCGCATACTCCATGTTCAATGTTGTTGTTTCTATGGAGCGCCAAAAGAGCAATCATAATAGAGGGCTAAAAACTCAGTAAATTGCGTATATTTAATGCATTTATTGGTGAAAATTACGTTCAATTTTATCATACTTTGTCAATGTCAATGCAACAAAAATATTACTGTTGATACTGTACATGCTTTTTGCAGGAACTTTTATTTTAGGAATGAAAATCGACAAATGCATCATCATATTACATGTACTGCTGTAGGGGGTATACCTGATCTAAATAATATTCCTCTTAGTCTATAGCCTAGTCTTGCTCTTAGTTAGGCCTAGGGTTGGTTGCTATTTGAAAACAGCAAATTATTAGCAGTAAAATGTTACAGCATTTTTATTGACAAAATATATTAAAATTAAACGTGTATTTCAATAATAAATGCATTAAAAGAAGACGCATTCCACTGAGTTTTTAACCATCTATTGTTGTTGCTGTTTTGGCGCTCCATAGAAACGAAAATATTGAACTTCGAGTATGCTAAATTCGCGAACGGTATGCCAGCAGAATCATGTCTGTAAAATCATCAATTTAAGGATTTATTTGTTACTTTTTATGTGATTCTTCTTCATAAAAGTACTTATGAGGCCCAATTTTAAGGTGTGGTATTCACAATAAGTTGCTTAACAATTTGGAGTCAAAAGGAAGTCGAAATAAAAACAGGTGCGAAACGGAACTAGCGCCTTATTTTATAATAACATGTATGAATACGCTAATCAAAATGTTTATATATGATGTTTACACTTCGACGATAAAAGTGTTATCATAATCGCCGATTTCGTTGACAGTCGGAAAGCCGCGTTGGTAACGCATCACTGATTTCATTCATTGTGAGGGCGCGCTTCGTGGAAAATGTGGGAATTTTTGCTATTTTATTACACTTCAAAAAAGGTATAATTTTGATATTAGATGAAATCAATAAACGTATTTCAATAGTTGAACTAAAAGCGTAAATAATGATAAAAACTGTCATCTAAATTCTACATTTTTTTTGTTTCGAGAAATATCATTATTTTATGTGTAAACTTTTTTACTTATATTTTTTTTTAAATGATGGTAAAAAATTATTAAATTTCATATTTTCTAGATAAGGTTTCAAAGCGAATTTAAAATCTTTCCAAGATAAACTAATAAGCTATCAATTAAAATTAAAATCTAATTTTAAGCTTTCTTGGGATGCAACTCCCACTAATCAAACCAAACCTACTACATTTCTGTTCTGTTTCGATCGAAAAATCGCCATTTTGAATCTTTGTTTACGTTTTTACGAACCTGGTACGAATCGTCCCGAACCGAACCGTCTCCCTGTTAAATCGGTTCAATCCGGTTGTTGATGAAAACGTAGGCCTAGGCCTATATAAAAAAAGTTGGTTTATTATTATTTACATATTTTGTCTCTGAGTACTAGTAGGGTAGCCAAATGAATCGGATACAATGTGCAATTCACAACAATAGACACACAAATACTGAGCCATTTTCTGATTTTTATTGATATTTTTGCACTTAATCATTGCACTTAATCATTAAAATAAAGTTCAAATTCAAACAATTTTTAATTCCGATAACATACAAAAGTTCTTTTTGTAGCACTTTGGCCATCTGAAATAACTACAGTAACCTTAATCATCACTATAAATGATTACACTTGAAAACATTTTAATTAAGTATAATTAGATTAGCACATTTAACCAATACTATTAGTCTCTTTTTTTTTTATAATGCACCTTATGATCACTCCTTATGATATGCCAGGCTTACTGCACATTATAAACCTTTCAGTTAAATTACAATAACGAATACACACATATAATAAATATTAAATACTGTTACTCTAGCATAACTTAGCAGTTTTTTATAGCACATTTTGCACTTTTCATTGAATGAGAAAAAGCCAGTTGCATTTCCAATATAAATATTATTTTAACACACTATAACAATTAACTAGGTCTACTAATAATAGTATCTCTAGAAAATTCCATAAATAACTATTAAACAACTACTATAACTACACGAATTCCATAACTTACGATAATTTTTTTTTTAAAAACACCTTCTTGTACTTGAATTAACCAACTAAAAAAACAACTACTTAATAAAAAAAATGCCACCATTTAATGCAAGTAAATATGTTTACACATTATAAATGGTTAATGGACGATTTTTACTAAGTATTAAATGAGTACATTCAAACCAATACTATCCTACACTATAATTACTCTTTTTGATATAGCACCTTTTATACCTTTGAGTTCAGTGACGAATACACATATAAAATACTGTAACTTGGTTCTTATAGCAGGCATCGGAAATAATAATTATTTTTAATATACAAGTACTGTATACATTGCATTCAACCAATATCAATATTAAATACTTTATGTTAAACTTGTTTTTGTTATAGCACCTTATGCATCTGGATTAATAGTTGTTTTTGTACTTTGTTAGGTGAAAACACTGAGTCAATATAAATATTAATACTATTAAATAATATCTCTAGAAAATTCCATAAATAACTATATAATTTGTTTTTAATAACCATGTACCTGAATTAACCAACATAAAAAAAAAAACAATGAACCAACTACTTATAATAAAAAATGCCAGTTGCATAATATGATTTTCTATATAAAAATGTTGCACAAAGTACTGTGTAGTGCAAAAACCATAATACAATCTATTTAACCTTCATCAAGATGATTTCCTTTGATATAAATATATACCTTGAAAAATGAGAATTTGATATTTAATTGTTACTGTAAACCGAATAACTGAGATGTAAAGAAAGTCTAAGTAAAGTCGGAGTTGAAATTATTGTCACTATAACAAAACATATCTCCTCAGAAAACAATTAAACCTGAATACCTGCATCAATATTAAACACAAACACCTTATAACACAAAATACTGTGTATGTATTAATTACAATGAGCAAATAATACTCTTTCCTTTAACGTAGATTTACAGATCATAATGCACTTCATGACAAAACCATATCAAATTCAATATTGTAGACATATACTGTACTTATTGCTAAAAATAAAATAGTATGCTGAGAAATATAAATGTTTACAGTATTAGATAATATGGAAATTTAAGTGGAATGTAAAAAGTAAGGTTTGGAAAATTGACAGCAATGATATTAGGGAAGGAATGTTAGTGAGATACCATTGTGGTCGGTCATGGGCAGGATGGTTTTGGGTGACAAAGAAGGAGCAAAACTAAATAATGAAAATTGAGCGAATACTGGTTATTTAAATATTTTAAATCATTGTCACTGTGACAAAACCTATCTCTTCAAGAAATGATTCAATCTGAATACCTGTATTATACTGTATAGGGGTTTTGTGTAAAGGAAGTGCAGTAATGAAACGGCAGATACAAATTACAATAACTGTTTTATTGCATAAACTGAAAGACCACCGTAAACCGATATAAAAAGGATTTACAAATTTACAACATATATTAATTGCGAGAAAAATGTGTATTCCTCTCCAGAAAGACAAGCTCGACCAATCTGTGGAAATGTACCAAGACTAGAAAACTGTGCAAGAGACAACTAACCATTACATACAAAGAAAACGAAAAAGAACAACAATTTTCAATCATTGTCACCATGACTAAAAACGTTCTGTTACAATCCTGAACATTTCTTCCAGTTCCTCTATTTCTATATCAGATTCATCATCTATGTCATAATCAACATCACTGTTTTCATCCTCATTTTGAATTACTACATCTGCTACCTCTTTAGAGCATTCATCTACCTGGATACTAGCACCATGAATATTTAGACAGCCTACACATTTGCAACTTACACCACAATTTCTACCTGCTTTCAAACATGAACATTGTTTCCTTTTACATCCTGACTTACAAGAACAACCCTTTTTCAGAAATTTTGCTTCCTCTCTGACTTTTTTCAATTATCCTCACTATCCCAAACAATGTTTACTTTATTATCAACTGTACTCCATCCATAATCATTCATGTTGAGAAGCTCAACAAAACCATTACTTGCTTGAGACCACATCTGAACCACATAACATGAACGGTACCAGTGAAATTTTAAAGCATCATCTGAAGGAATCATAAGCTCTTCCAGACCGACCCTACAATCTATAGCATCACGTAACCTCTTCATGAACACTGAATGAATTTTAACATCAGAAAGACCTGATTTTAATCCTTCAACTTTGACTTCATTAAAAACCTGCTCTACTGTACATCCATAAAATGCATTGTGATGTTTCTTGTGATACACACAAGCAACCAGCCTTAAGAAAGCTAAATAACCTTCATCCCTGTCACATGTTGCTATCTGGTTAAGTTTACCTGTAAGAGAGCTACCTGTAATAAATTTACAATTTTCAAAAAAGGCGTTCATGAATGTCTTTTTGGAATGAGACCTAAAAAAGGAAACAAAGTCACATCCACTGCACACAAACAGCATCTGTAAAAGATTAGGGATTTCGTCTTTGTAATTGTTCAGTTTATCCAACTGAGCATCAACCTGTAGGTGTGATAAAAATGAATTAATATTCATAAACAAATTGTCACCTCTTTTAGCTCGTAGTTGGATGCTGACGTTCTTCCCATGCATATGTTTCATAACAGGCAACCCAATGTGAATAATGTCTCTGTCAGGACTAAAAATGATTACATTAGCACAAGAAGTTTGACGACAATGGAACCAAACACGGGAATCTCCTTCCTCATGATTTGATCTGTAATTTGGAGCCTCTTCTGTGGAACCTAAACGCGATATAAATGCTTTGTCGGTAGCATCATCATCAAACCCACCTGCTGTGATAAGTAATTGTCCAATCTTCAAATCCTGCTTTGCTTTAGAAAGGAAAAATGAAGATAATGTGTTAACTAACTTGCGTTTATTGGTCCTATCACCTAAAAATAATGCCCACTGCTTTGGAATCTTGGAATTCACATCAACTGAAATTGAAACTGATTTGTTATTACAGTGTTTTTCATCCCTTCTTGATCTTTCTAGATCTTTTGGGCTTAGCCCATGCCTTCCTGGATGATCAAAGATGATATGAACTTCAGCAGCTCTATAATCTCTAAATGGTTTAAGCACCCATTGTCTGTAAAGATGGTTGTAGAAATCAATAAATTTATCATGATTTGGCAATGGTCGGTGTTCATGGATGATAATCATTCCTTCTGCGATGTATGCAGTTTGGTCATCTTTCTGAGGATAAACATCAGTAAATGAGTCTGGATATTTAGTCTGATATACAGCAGAAGACATGGCTTTGTTAGATTTAAACGGTAGACCATCCTCTGTGCAAAGTGCCTTTGGGAGAGGAACACATTGATTATGTACATTGTCTTCATTATTTGAAGCACAAAGATTGGCAAACCTTAGTTTCATTATTTTCAGTTGAAGTTCTGTGTCTTTTAGCTTTGTTTTTTGCCTCGACACTGTTTGTTTTGGAGGAGTAAAAGTACAGATGTTGTGTCTTCTCCTAACAGGTCGTTTTGAAGATGGCAGTGACAGAACAACAAATTTAACAAAAGAAATAAAACTTTCTTTTCCTACCTCATAAAAGGAAGTTAAATCTGTGTTTGCCTTCAAGGATGCTGACTCGTTTGTAAATAAATGCTGAATGTTTGTTTTGTTACCTGAAACTAGAGAAGATGTTTTGTTAATTTCAGATAGCATTAGTTGGACATTCTGTTCTTGGTATTTTATCACTGATGATGATAAAAACGGTTCATTAGAAGAAGTTGACTTTCTGTTTGTAATAGAATTGAGATTAGCAATAGCTTTTGTTCTATGAGGCAAATAGTGTAAAAGCTTTGATAAATAATCCTCGTCAGAGTTTGTCATGGCCATCTTGATATTTTTGTTAATGATCATCTCGTGTGCTTCGTCAACTCCAACACATGACCAATTGGTACCTGTTATACTGGCAACAAAAGCACCTTTACCAAAAAAGTCCACTACCTCTGCTGGAAATCTCTTTAAATCTGCAATGTGAAAAGGGATTATTCGCAAATAATTCTGCCGGTCTAGTGCATGGAACATTGGAGCCATTTGCAAAACTGAAGCATTTCTTAAGTCAAAATCACGACCACGTAGTGATAGATATAAAGAAATGTAATGGAACATGTCCCTGTGGATAAAATTGTGCCAAAATCTATAGGTAGCATTATTGGCACAATGTCTGTCAGTGTATTTTTTAAACTGTTCCTGAAATTCTGCTATAGCTGTATGGGAATTAAGTAAATGAATATCATGGTTAGATATACAATCAGTAGCATTGTCCTGCAAATTATCAAAAGTAACACTAGTTACAAAACTTTCGATTGTATGCCTGGTGGTTTCAGAACAAGTCAACAGATATTGAGCAACTTCAAACCTATAAAAACATTCCCACACTTGCAACAGAAATTGGTGGGTTGCATCAAAACCAGTAGCATTAGCTACCGATGCAAACTTTGCTCCCTGATAGCCACACCTTTCTAACAAAGTTTTTAGTCCAGCATCTAAGTAAACTTTCATCAGAGGTGCCTGATAGTTTTTTAGGAGATGCCAATCACCAATGTATGGGAGAACCCAAGCCAGTTCATCACCATATATTGACTTTAGGTTCCATACAATGTCCCAAGTCTTGAAATCGCCAGCAACAACAAGGTATTTACACGAGTCACCAACACCAAACCTATCATACAATTGCCACAGAATATTAAAAATGGTATCCTTATTGTCTGCAGGTAAAACATTGACAGAGACAAAGTGAAACTTTGAAATTTCTGTTAATTTAGATGAACTTGATGCATATGATGTCCCCTTAATACCTGGCAAAGAAATATCAGGCTGTGATTTATTGTTGATAACCTTTGATAAAACATACCTAAACAGGAAATCCCCTGTCCTTTCAAGTGCCTGAGTTTCTGTAATAGATGGTTTAAAATCATCTAAGTTAAGAGGCAATTTATTAGGAAGCTGTGGGAGAACCTCACCTGGCTGGTAATTTGAACTATGATAGTCTGCTACTAATGCAGGTTCAAGTTTCCTATGCCTACTGTAGGTTTTTGACGCATTAGCTGTACTGGTTGTGGGTATTTCATTCTCAGATTCTGAAATCAAAACTGTTTCATTGGTTAACTTTGCTGTGAAAGGAAGAGGCTCAACAGCCTGTACAGATGTTCCATTAAAACCTCTGGCTTTATCATTAGCACGTACAGCAGCATACTTGGCTTGCTTATTTACGTTATCAATAGAAATAATTGGAAATGATTCTGTAACAATTTTCTCCTTAGACCTTATCTCTGCTTCAGCAATAGCAACTTGATACCTAAGTGTAGTAGACTTTGATGTACATATCCCAAATTGGGACAATTCGGTTAAACATTCTGTGGAAGAATGAGAGAACCTGTCAATGATATCAGAAATCAGAAGATGATATGGCTTGTAAGCCTCATTATTCATTAGAAACATAAGGCAACACATGATATTCATCCTTTTCAACAGTCTAGTGTGGTTCATCTGAGCATTTTCATGTGTTTTCATACAATGTGTTGCCCAGTTGAAGTTAATACCTGCTTTACAAACCACTGTCTTTTCAACATCAGTTAGGGTCATTCTAGTAAGGAAATTCCAAATAAATGGATCAAACATCTCAATTAATGCTAATGGTTTAAATTTGTCAATGGTTATTGAACAACCTGTAAAAGACTTTCCCATCAACCATAATTTGTCACGCAAGTTATCAACAGTAGAATCATTTAAGTTACCAATTGCATCTAAGGACTTCTTTCTGAGCTTTTCTTCTAAAGCTTCACATTTGTTATTGCTCTTTTCTAAGTGTTCCTCTAGAGACTTAATACTTTTCCTACATTCAAACAAAGAAACCAAAAGACAAAGTTCAATGTTTGAGTTCTTTCGTCTATAAATCATTCCTAGGCGCTCTCTACCAGTATCACTTCCAGTAAAAGTGATGACATTGGCCAATTAATGCATTTATCCGCCTTTTGAGTAAGGCCTTGATATTTTTCTCTGAAATCAAATGATCATTATTATGGTTAACACAATTGGTTACATCAAATTGACTGTAAACCTGTAAATAATAACGATAAACAGTGTCAAATAGAATAGCTTTATCGGAAAGAAGTTCATCCCCTAAAAAGACGACAGTTTTTTGTAAAGAGTTGTTAATACAATCTCTACTGTCTGCCTCCTCTATAACACCAGATAGTAACCTCTTTAAGTATTTTTTCTTTCCATACTCTCTGTTGGAAAATTCATCTGCTTTACAGAACTTTTCAAATGCAAGATAGCATTTCAAACATAAAATTGTTTTCTGAAAGTCAAAGGCTGCTGTTAAAAGAGATTTGTACTGAAAAAATTCTTCTAGGGCAGAGGTATCCTTAATATTACTACGATATCTGTGGTCACTAATTCGACTGCATGCATCACAACTAACAAGCGGATTTAAAAATCTATGATATTCATTGTAATGGATTTTGCAAAAATTAAAATTACCATTAGACATTGTAACTATTGTTCCCTCTTCAAAATCTATTCCAAAACAATTCCTAACGGAAGATTCGTCCCCTTTTTGTGTACTATGTATACTTGTATCTTTGGAATTACAATTAGGTAAAATACACTGTTTCAAACAAGCATTAAGCTTAGGCTTTTTTAATGGAGGTGGCTCATCTGAGTTCCATTTTCGAACACAGTTCCAACATATACAGTCAAGCTCACTAATATCTTTACAATACATTGTTATATGTTTAACTGCAACCTCATGTTGTGGTTGCTTTGCCTTAATATGCCAATATTTTTCCTTACTGTCAGATTTACCACACAACTTACATGGTCCACTTTCTTTGAATGGATGTATAATTTGACATTGCTTAGGCGGAGCCATGCTATTCTGATTCCCAATTACTGCATACCTACCTAAAACTGAGGAACAAATAGCCACTTGCAGTAACAGTAGTAGGCCTAGTAGATGAAAGCTATGAATGTATGCCTGTAATTAACAACAGAAACCAAAATAAATAAATTCCTATAATCAAATTGCTCAAAAAATATAAAACTAGGCAAAATGAACTACATTTTATGACTAAAAAAAAGACATCTTTGATCCTGTTTTATTTATATAGAACAGTTGAGAGAGAATTCCAGAGCAGAATATTTAGTCCTACAAGGCTATACATTAGGCTACATTAAATATAAGACATCTGAACTAAAAATATAGCCATCATGATTAATATTGTGACTACTGCATAACTCTAGGCCTTGCCAGCAGGCCTGTTATGTTATTCTAACTAGGCCTAGAGGCCCTGGCTGGGTGAGCTTGTTGTCAATAATAGTATTACAGGCCTAGTAGGTTAAAATGTAAGTATAAGTATAATTATTATATCATAATATAACAATTAAGTAAATGTTTCGATATTGTATGTAATTTTGATTGATATATCATGCACCCACTAACACTAACACTACAGTCATTACCACATGCGTGTGCGGTACACTGTCAACGCCGCTGCAGATGCATACAACATGTGACATGAGGACCTTTTTTCAAATGTTCGGTAAAGGGAGCTTGAATAAGGTTTCAAGCCAATTTCAACATAAAACAGACCATTAATACTTACTCTATCCATATATACCGTTTTTAAACAAAATTACTGTCTGGGATGCAAATCCCACTAATGGAAACTTTGTAAACAAACACCCATCCAAAAAATGTTGGCTTCGGTGGACGCACATGAAGATTTCAATAAACTTTCCCTGACAACTAATCTAATGTATTATTCATGAAAAGGTGGTTACCTGGTACATCTTAGATATATAAGGAATCGATATCACCATATATGGTATTTCTCTGGCCCACTAATGTTTATTTAACAGCAGTTAAATGACGTACACTATATGCAAATGTTTTCGCGCGAATCATTGACGGTTCTGTGACGAGAGAGGGCGTCTAAAATTGATGACGTCATGCAAAGTCGAAAATTTCACGATAACGGTCATATTTCCCAACGCGGCTCTCCGACTGTTGACAATGTAAATAGAATTCAAGGCTCGCGCGGTTTCCGTAATCACTGTGAACGTCGTCTGCTACCACTCTCCTCCGTCTGAGGGCGCTGGACTTTTCAGAAAAATTATGCATAGCGGGAACAGCTGTGAATCCTAACAGTAGTTTTCAAACTACAATGGTTGGAAGTACATGGACCCTATACGAAGTATGGGTGGCTACACTGTAAAAGGTAGCAAAATTGTGATTAAAAACTAGATTTTCCGACGAGATAACACATATTTAAGGGATTTGATTTATGAAATAGGCCTAATATGAAGCTTTTATTTCTACACATTTTACCGTTTGAACCAGATAATTCCGACGATTAATAATGGAGAAAATTTTAATAGAACTAGATGGTACGCTCGCTTTGCTCGCGTACCATCTAGGTCGTGCCCACAGATGGTTCTCGAATACTAATAATGTCAGCGTTAAAAAACTGGCGATTTCAAATGTACGTACCGCAGGACAATAATACATGTCGTTTACAGGAACGAATAAATAGACACTGTGATTTATGTACTCAACTAAAATTAGCACCCTGGGAATTACTTCCGAAAAAGAAACTTGTCACAAAATGAGACCAATTGTTTAAGTCAAATTTAAACAAACTTAATTTGTGTTTTATATGTAACATTAGGGTTGAGGGATGGGGAAGAGGATGGGGCAAAGAGGAACAGTTTTTAAATATATTCTTTATCTATTTATTCTTTATTTATTTATTTATTTAGTAACGAAATATTAATTGTTTTCATGTTTTACAAATAATATACCACTAAACACAGTAAAACATTGCGATGTAATACTTTTTTGAAACTATCACCGTCCTAGTCGATTGAAAAGTACAGTACGTGTAACGACACATCACTACGACGTGTATATGTTTATATAATGTATAACAATTTGTGAAAACCACCTCTATTCGCGGCAAATCATAAATTCGATTTAATCTTCAATAAATATTAAATTATCTAACTCAACTTAATTAGTAGGCCTAATGGTTTTCAATTGTTTCTTAGAGCCAATTCATACTTAAGTTGGTTCCTACCCTACCCACCAAAGTTGTTCTGCGTTTAAGGCATGTGATGCACTGTAGGCCTATCCTCTACTGGCTTTACAACGCTACTCATGCCAGTGAGGGAAGGGTGATGATGTGGGTGGTTTAACTGCAATAATAAAGATTTGTACATAAATATACTGCGACTGAAAACGCTAGCTCATTATCCGTTTAAAAAAAATTATATTCAACCTCTGCAGCACAGATTGAAAAAAAAATGGATCGAATTATTTTTTATGAGTATACAGTACTTTCCTTTACGACGCCTGAGGGAATAGAAACTTGTGGAACGACACAGAGATTGGAATGTTCCATTCTTCGCAAATCAATACATTTGTATAAACGTATATTAAATCTATCAAAATAGTATTTTTTAAAGAAAATCGGCCTGTCTTCAACATTATGATACTGTACTCGAGCTGTTCAACCGGTTTTCAGCTATTAAAATCAATTATCGTAGGAGGAGATAGGAAAATGCGAAACCTCCTCGCATTTTTGTGGCGGGTATTTTTCAAGATGGACATCCATTAGACAGTGTATACCACGATCGGAAAACACCCCTATTTGGGGCAAATCGTTGAACCTAAATTCGTTTTAATCGTCAATAACTAATTATCTAACTCAATTTAATTAGTAAACAGGGTTACATCAGGTGGTTAAAATCAGTACCGAAAGTACGAACCAACTTTATATACCATCGAGTAAAAATTCTAAAAGTAAGGCACGATTTACCGAATTTTGCCCTTACGTAAATTTATATATAGATAATGATGATTTTTGCACAAATTGGCCACGTTTCAAGGTGTACGACAGCGCGCGAGTGTCGCTTTTATTTACGGAATATAACATTGATATATTATACATTCATATGAATGCGATGTAAATGGCGATTGTAAACAAAACAGACGAAAGGCTTTACGAAAACGAAAACTGCTTTAATCTCACTCTTCCCTGATATTTTAGTATACTATCACACATGTTCTAGCTAATCCACTATAAAAAGAATAATACCATTTATAATAGACCCTATAGTTTATTTTATTTTATTTATATAGTGTGTAGTCAAAACTACTACCCCACATTTTGTATCTATTCTAAATCTGCTATAAAAATAATAATACCATTTATAATGCGATGTAGGCCTAAATGGCAAATATAAAAAAAACAGACGTTAAGGCGAAATTGCAAAATTATATTTGTTGAAAATTTTTTTACAAATTCACGACTGCTTTAATCCCACTCTCCCCTGATATAGTGTAGTCAAAACTATTATCACACATGTTCTAGCTATTCCAAATCTACTATAAAAATAATAATAATACCATTTATAATGCGATGTAAATGGCAAATGTAAAAAAACAGACGTTAAGGCGAAATTCCAAAATGACAAATTTGTTTGATGGAATTTCATTAATGCTTAAATCTCACTGTCCCCTGATATATTGTAGTTAGTTTAAAATACACACATGATCTATAGCTATTCCAAATCCACTATAAAATACTATTTATGCGATGTAAATGGCGAATGTAATGGAACATTATGGAAATAATTCACGACTGCTTTATCTCACTCTCTCCTAATATATTGAAGTCAATATACCAAAATAAACAAAAATTGATCTCTTGATTAAGAAAATTGAATTAGCAGCCAACGTTTCACCAATAAAAATTACTGTCGAACCCAAGAAAATTTATCATAGGCCTACTTTTTATTAACATAATTACGATATAATCATGTTTTGTATTAATAATGATATAAATGACTATAATTATTTGTCTTATTTTTTTTTATATTGTCCCTGACGACTCAATTGCTGTCCATTTCCCTTTAGTATAGGGGTTGGCTATAGTGTTAAAACATTAAAAAAAATCTCGTTTATCGGGAAATATTCCCCTTAAAAGAGCTATCCCCCCAAACGAGGGGTTCTCCTATAATAATAAATGTATAGGCCTACACTATAATAGCTTATGAGAAGACAAATTTACTACACAAATGTTATAATGTAAAAGAAAAATACTAGTGTCAATTTTTTTTTTTATTAACTTAGGCGCACTTTTAGTAAAAATAATGTTGTAAATGTATTATAGAACCATAGGCATCAAATTTTGAAAATTAAAAAATGTCTAAATCATCTAAAATTCTAGTAAAGTACACAATTTTTTTACACAAGATAAATAAATACATATAAAATTATTGTACTAAATTTGAACAAAATTGAAGTTGGTTAAGTATTTTTCCGCGATGGTTTTTTAATGATGTTTTACAGTTTTATTTTATCCAAATAATACTAAATATCTATTACTAATAAAAATCTAACTTTTCGATATACTGTATTAACATTTTGAAATTAAATACTCTTTTATGAGTGGAACACACTTATGCTATTAAATATTAAATGTAATGTAATTATTAGTCATTAATTAGATATTATGTGACTTTTTTCCCCGTTATTTGAAACCTACGCGAAATAAAAAGAGAGGACGCTGTTTTACTAGTAATAGATATGGTTATTGTGTGTACTATGATGAGAACATTACTCAATAAAATGGAAGTTTACTATTGTATTATTTTGTAAAATGAACATTTATGTTTTATTAATATTTTGCAACAAACTAAAATTCTTTTGAGTAGTTTATAGATATTTGTTTGTTTGTTTTGTTGTTTGTGATATTTTAGTAAAATTTTTTTTAAATTGAATTATATTGCTATTTGTGATTAAATAAACAAAGTGAATAAATAAAGTTTAAAAAAAAATAAATATTGAATTAACATCTTTAATTATTTGTAGGCCTAAACCTGATCAAATCCAATTTCTAAATATAAAATTGTTGATTTATCAAAGGATGTATAAGTGTATATAGCTACAGATAAGAAGATTGGAATTTAGTGGTTGCACGTTAAAGCGTATGGTTGAGCGTGGAGTTTGACTTTATCACATGGATGGAGTTGTTTCTTCTTGTCTATCAGCTGCATGCTAAACTTCACCATGATTACGTTTTACCTAAAATTCTTCAAAAATAATAAATAAATAAGGCAAAAGTGGCAACGACCCCTAAACTAATAATACCATATAACAGACTCTTTTAAACACAAGAATAAATCTAAATTTGATTCAAAATGCTTATTTTTATTTATATTCCAATTGATATAACAATTACTGCTTGGATTAGTGAAAATACAGCAAAAAATGACTACTTTGATTGCTTTTTAATTATCAATTTAGAGTTATATGTACCAACAAAAATTAATGTTCATACAATAATATATTACATTAATTTACTATTTTCATTTTCCATTTATTATTCATTTTCATTTATTATTCATTTTCATTTATTCCAGTGTAAAGGATTGCCATAAAAATACTCTATACAATTTGATTTACATTAAAAGTGTACATTAAACAAAAACAAACTTAACAGATTTAGGCATAGGCCTATATATTATTAAAAACGACATTAAATGCTGAAATATTACAAATAAAAAATTGATGTTAGAAAACATTTGAACTAGATCATTGTAAGACCTACACATCAGAATACTTAATTTAAAAAAAATGATTATACAACATTTGCACACAGGAACACAAACATAATTCATAAACAAAATTAGTCAAATTTTAAAATTAGACATTTAAAAATATATATAATTTTATTTAGTGTGTAGAGTAGCGTAGTTCTTGGCAGAAATTGAATGTTGTACTTATGAATTCGTTTATTTGGGATATATTAAAATAATATAAATAAGTAAAAGTAGTAGCCTACACAATTTTGAATATACAGTACCTGTATACATTTAAGCCTAGCCTATATAACTTAACATTACATTATTTATTTGTAAATAATATAGCTAACAATAATTATATTATATTAGGCCTTGTAAGGCCTATAATGTGTGTATGCATAAGGTACTGTGTACAGTTTGATGTTTCATAAATTCTCAGAAACTTGGTCAGGCAGTATATAAATAGGCCTAGGCCTATATTGAATTTCTGCAAATAAAAACAAAGAAAAATAATTAAGCATGCAATACTACATAGGCAGAGCAAGCTAGCCAGCGTAGGCCTTTAGGGCAGCCACCCCTAAACTAAGGCCTGTGTTAGGTAGGCGCCTTACCTAGCATCCCAGCCCTACGCCTATTAGTCCTAGGCCTAGTTAGTAGGCTACCATAGTCTAGCCTAGGCTAGGCCTATTCTATATACCATCTTCTCTATGATAGGCCTGGCCTAAAATGTACTTTATTAGCCTAGCAGTCAGTATGATGTAATCAGAAAATAGATGTATTTTACTTTTCTTACCTCTTACTAACAAAAGCCAACTCAATTTTAATCTTTGCATCGAATGGAGGAAGATCGGAACCTTTGTTTATTTACTTTTCCAAAAATATAGTTAATGCAGAGCCTGAAAGTCAGCAGGTAAATGCCAACGAGAAATCATAACGTTGCCGACGTATAGCAAACGCGATCGAAATTGTCCACACCTCTCAACTCAAGCAGGTCCGATGCCATGGTCCAAGCAGGTAAATGCCAGCAGGTAAGTGCCAGCAGGTAAATGCCAAAGGGCCTCACACACGCAGGACAACTGCCAATGTGCTCTCATGGCGGCAGAACGCATGCCATTGTGATCTTACACAAGCAGGTCAAATGCCATTGTGCGCTCACACAGGCAGTAAAAACTCCATTGTGAGGCGGATATATATATATATATATATATGTATATATATATATATATATATATATATATATATGTATATATATATATATATATAAACACAAATCAGGCAAAGAACATTAATTCTAAACCGCCCGGTGATATACTGAAATTTAATTAATTAATTTGAAACGATAAAGATGAGGAAATCTGTGAGAATGAGAAAAAGTCGCCCCAACCGAGGCTCGAAATCGGACCGCCTGCTTGATATGCAGATGTCCTAAGCATTAGACCACTGGGGCTTTTATGGTATTGTTCGAACTCGATTGGATGGCGACTCTTTAACATTCTCGGCGTGGTACAGCGGAACAGCACTAGTCCTCAGTTGTACGCACGCGCACCAGAGATCAAATTGATACGCCCTCATCTTACAGTATTTTTATTTATATATAAATCATACTGTAAATTATAGAAACAGTGCTCATATTCGGAACATGATCTCATAATCGCGTCAAGCATAGCTCATTGGCGAAAGTTCCGTATTTTTATGAGATCATGTTCCGAATATAAGCACTGTTTCTATAATTTACAGTATGATTTATATATAATTTACACAGTGCTACGCAACATCATTGATTTATATATATACACAATAGGCAAAGAACATTAATTCTAATCCGCCAGGTGATATACTGAAATTTAATTAATTAATTTGAAACGATAAAGATGAGGAAATCTGTGAGAATGAGTCGCCCCTACCGAGTCTCGAACTCGGACCGCTTGCTTGATATGCAGATGTCCTAACCATTAGACCACTGGGGCTTTCATGGTATTGTTCGAACTCCATTGGATAGCGACTCTTTAACATTCTCAGCGTGGTACGGCGGAACAGCACTAGTCCTCAGTTGTACGCACGCGCAACAGAGATCAAATTGATACGCCCTCATCTTTCAGTATTTTTATTCATGAGGCGGGATCTCCGAAGAGATACTTTTATATATATAAACACAACAGGCAAAGAACATTAATTCTAAACCGCCCGGTGATATCCTGAAATTTAATTAATTAATTTGAAACGATAAAGATGAGGAAATCTGTGAGAATGAGAAAAAGTCGCCCCAACCGATACTAGAACTTGGACCGCCTGCTTGATATGCAGATGTCCTAACCATTAGACCACTGGGGTTTTCATGGTATTGTTCAAACTCGATTGGATAGCGACCTTTTAACAATCTCATCGTGGTACGGCGGAACAGCACTAGTCCTCAGTTGTACGCACACGCAACAGAGATCAAATTGATACGCCCTCATCTTTCAGTATATTTATACACGAGGCGGGATCTCCGAAGAAATGCTTTTTATATATATAAACACAACAGGCAAAGAACATTAATTCTAACCGCCCGGTGATATACAGAAATTTAATTAATTAATTTGAAACGATAAAGATGAGGAAATCTGTGAGAATGAGAAAAAGTCGCCCCAACCGAGACTCGAACTCGGACCGCCTGCTTGATAATATATTTATATATATATATTTATAAATGTTAGATATATATACTATATCTCTTCGGAGATCCCGCCTCGTAAATAAATATACTGAATAGATGATGGCGTATCAATTTGATCACTGGTGCGCGTGCGTACAACTGAGGACTAGTTGTTTTCCAACCGTACCACGTCGAGAATGTTAAAGGGTCGTTATCCAGTCGAGTTAAAGAGGAAACTAATAACATTTTATGTGACCTAAATATGTTACATGATGTGCCACTTAGCTCACTAATAAAGTTTATATATCGGATGTATTCGACATGTACTGGTACCGGAGTTTCCAGATAACATTATGACAGATGCTAGCCATTGAGAACTACACAATGATACCAAGAACATAATAATTAGATGTTTGATTCTTGCGTTAAATGTTAACCACTACCCCAAAAATATAAAAAATTTGAGATCTGATTTTGAAAAAATTGCCAAAAAATTTCATTTTTGCAAAAAGCTCAGTGACTGTTAATGTTACCCCCTACTCCAAAAATATATTTCTTTTATTGCAATTTTTAAGAATAAAAAATGACAATTTGTATATAATGAACTGCAATTTTAATTTTGTTAACATATATTTTCCTATTCAATATGTCAGTAAGCACAAGTAAAACACAATTAAGATAAAAAATATTAAAAATTGTAGATACTATGTTGAAATTTATCTATATTTTGGCAAAAATTTGCATTTTTACAAAAGGTCAATGACCCTTTGACCCCTACTGACCTTAATAATCGTCCGATTAATTGTATAAGATTTTAAATGATGTATGCTACACAATTGTACTAAGATAAAATTAATTAGATGTTTGATTCTTGGGTTAGGATAAATGTTACCCCCTACCCCTAAAAAATATTGGAAGATAAAACGCTGATGATCATTACAAATGACGCAAGTACACACAATGCATCCCTATATTTTTCTTGTTAACATCGATTTTTTCGCTATGCAGGTGGGAAGAAAAAAATAGCAAAGAAGTTTAACTGTGGGGGAGGGTGCACGGTAACCCCTTCCAGTCTATGGACTATAAATGAAAATACATGTACCATGAGGTACATGTACACAAAGTATTTGTTGTATATTGTGTGTATATAGGTCCAGTTCATATCAGAATCAACAATAATAATTCTCTCCACAGCTATATTCATGTTATCAATATAACAACAGGGCTGGTAGGCCAACTTATCTGATGTTTCACAGAAAAATGGGTTGTTTTTAAGGAAGTTCCTGGCCTAATTGGCACTAACCCCCTCCCAAAATGCAATCTTTAAGTTACAATAAAAAAGTTATTGCATAATCATTTATTTTTTGTGTTGAAAATTTACTCGGGTGTCACTAACCTAATAGCATATCCATTATTGCATGAATATAAATATTATTATGGCAAGTCACTTTCTAAGAAATCATGTAGACCTATGTACTCATCAACAACAAATAAAACATCAAAATTATCTATCCAATTAGCAAAATCTCAGCTGGTGCAGCACATCGTTTATATAAAAAAAATCATCAAGCTGGTTTAAAAAGGTTGTTTACCAACTCTCTCGGGTAGTTGAACAGGAAAGGGATAGTATTTATGCATGTAGGCGCCTTTTATGTGTTTTGAGTCGAGTTCACATAAAATTGGCACTAAAAACAAACAAAAAATGCAGTTTCAATCATACTATTGCATAATAATTTAATTTGCGTTGAAACTTCACTTGCGTGTCACTCACCAGGCTTCGAAGAAACACGCGTTCTTTCTCGCCATCCCATAGTAAGATAAAATAACCACTCATTTAACATTTTCTCATGAATATTCATATTTTTTTTCGTTTTTAAGGCTCTATTTCGTTGTAGAGATAAGATAAGATAAGATAAATTTATTGAACAAACGCTTTTGTATCAGCGGCACACGTTGCGTTCTTTTACAAGGCAATGTAAAAACAAAAAGAAAAGTGTCAAACATAACATTTAAGTCTTAACTAAGAATTATACAAGTAAAATGACATAGTAAAAACAAGGTAATCTTACCAGGGAAGAGTTAACTCTTCCCTGATCTTACAGACCGAACAATACTTAACCTACATGATGGAGTTAATTTTATTATCTATTTAATATCAGTATTATTAATATTTTCAAGTTTAAAGCGAATATATTATCATTATTATTACTAAAAATATATATATATAAATTGCTAATTGATTTTATTATACTGTTATTATTAAAATAAATGCAACTGTTATATGATTAGTTGTTCTTTGTTCTAGAGGTCACTCACACAAAACGTGGCTTCCGGGTAAAATTATAGTGCGCCCTCTCTGGTTAGTTTATGGAAAATATTAGATTAAAACTACAGAGGGGCTATGACTTTTTGTTAACGAAATCACCAGGCCTGGCGTGCCATAGATGAATGTAACACTAATTGGCATTTCCGTTCACGACAGAAGGCGACCTATAATAATGAAAATGTTTCGCACTTTACCCCATATTTCTTATTATAAAAGGTTTTTGTGAATTAAATAAATAAATTGGTTTACTTTTTCCCTTAATTGAACGATTACAAAAATGTAGTTCCTGAAGAGTTTAAACGTTATAAATAGTGACATTGGCATTCGACAATTATACTGGTATACATACACGTATTTAATATGTTATACATCTCTTTTTTTCATTTTACTTCTCACTGATTTTCAACGTGTTTGGACGCCTACTAAAGAAAGTGTCACCGATAACTTTGCCGGTAAGAACATACTGTAAATATTATATTTATCACTAATGTTTTAATCACCATTTTAATGTGTTTTATTATTTTAAATTATATTGAGGTAGGAATGGCTTCACAAATTGGCGTAGAATCGGATAATTGTAGAATTTGTATATATCAGTAATCTATTTGATACGCTTTTAAATGAGGCATTGTTAATTAGGTTATCATTAGAATAATATGATCACCTGTTGGTATTGTACAACATCTTACACGGTTTCAGCTTTTATAATCTTGAATAGCACCTTCAGGAAATTCCACATTTTATAGGTTTTTATTCCGGAGGTTATTTTTTGCATTATTTAATAAGGCATACTTCAGTAAAAGTAAATATTAAACTGAAACAAAAAGTAGTTGATACAATTTTAGATATATAAAATACTTCGATTTTATAGATATATTGAGGAATATGCACCCATTAAAATGTATACACACGTGGACACAACGCAACCGATTAGTACAATGCAGACTTGATTATTTCATTACTATTAATAATTTAACAGAATTTACTAAAAATAGTGATATTTTCCCTGAAATGAGATTGAGATTGAGAACATTTAAATAGCTTGCTATATGAAATGTGGTGGTAATTTGGTATTAACGTAAAATCTCAAGCTTTGCTCGAAATATTAATGTCAACATTAGCGCGTGAATCGATTTTGTTTGTATTTTGGGCCTTTAATTGGTGACATTTAACCTCACCCAAAATAAAGCAATAATTGACATTTTATTTTTACTGCCTAATACAGTATACACATGTCATGCAGTACAAAAGCCATTGTTTTTTTCTAGAAAAAAATAACAACGAATTTATTAACACTGTTGTTTTTGGTAATTGTAAGCGAAATTGCATGGTTTCTCTCAGTTTCCATGGCTACAAAACACTATTAAAATTTACCAAAAATAAAATTATTTGTGGATTTATATAATTTAAGATATCTTCTTTCTACTACAATTTTAACAAGTTTGGATTGTCACATTTACCATTTTTTACTTTTGGCAAACATTGAAACGAGTCTGGCCCACTGTTCGATGGTTGCGGAAATATTATTGACTCCTGTAAAAATGTTTTAGAAGGACGTTTTGTATCGCTTGGTCGTTTTTGGTAAGACCTTTATTATAGGGCGAGGTAGGGAGGCGGAGTTTATTATTATTATTATTATTATATATACGTTTAATGTTTTAGTTTTATTTAGTATGGTAACAGTTATATTCAAATAAAATCCTCTAATTATGAAAAGTGGGTGGTAAAAGGAATAACAAATACTTGGTAAATTGAAGATAACAGTCCAATGAATTCTACTACAATATAATTGTGTTATAAATATAATACAATATTTTGTGTATTATATAATATTATCATTCTAAGTTTTTATTAGGAAGGTGTTGGGCGTTTTTTTTTAAATATATAACATCGTAATTGGTATAAGTAATATATTATTTAGTTTAAACATCTTTTGAAATTAACTTCCGCGACACAGTGGGTCGTTTCTTTCCAAGAAGAAAGACGTTTTAGACGGCTTGCAACATGGGCAGAAGTATCTCAGGTGATAGCCTACAGTTATTTCTACTTACTCAACAACTCATATATCGGGGTTTCATGTATCGATTTAAAACAAACGGTCTTAACATCAGTTATCCCGATATAATTTTATATAATATTCCCCACAATTATACTTCGATACTTCATGAATAATATATTTAATTTGATCTTGGTTGATTTTTAGCATAATTTTTATTTTGCTAACTACTGACCCCTTCACACGCACTATTCGAAAATAAACACAATTTATGGTAGCCTATGTATCAAAGATGGAGATTTTTGTCCCGAAGTTTTTCCATTGTGCTCGTCTATGTCAGAAGTATGCATAATTTATATATAGATGAAAGAGAAATTAAAATAACCCAATATCCAAGTTTATCTTGCAAGATAAAAAATCAGTAAGAAAATTAATTACGTTACTAGAACATTTCACAGCAGTGTCATGATTAAAATTAAACGTCAGCAAATCACAGGCTATAATAGCTAGGTTGAAATAGCTAACAACACAAATAAGCCGTTAGATATGCAATGGCCAAAGAACCAGTCAAAGCATTAGGAGTCTATTTTTTATTACACGTAAAAAAAAAAAGAAAAATGTAACTTTGAAAAAAAAAATTAAGAAATATACATTAAATCTATGGAAAACTAGACGACAAACTCTGGCAGGGAAAATAATAATAAATTAATAATAGTGAGGTTTCGCAATCTTACGAATACGATAACAAAAACGGATACGTCACGCACATGTATTCGTTTTTCATAAGCCAGTAAAAATCTGTTTTTTTGCATGGCAACGAAATATTGAGGGTGCCGTCCAAAATATGACTGCGGTAAATTTGAGCGAAGCGCAGGTACGTGTTGCTCGATGCTTGACTGCCTAGGCCTTGCGTAACATCAAAGCGAGTGATGGATTTTAAAAACTGCTATTTCATCAAAATTGACCTGACATTTTAGTAAATAACTTTAGTAAATTACTTTCAATAAAAGTATAATTATATTATAATCATGAATCATTACTGATTCAAATGCAAAATGTGCAAAATAGATCAAAAACTATACTCGTTTTGTAGTTACGAATATGACTGGTGATATTCGTCAACACGAATATGCTTTACGAATATGAATTGGGGATCAGCTCAAAAGTTTCACAAATGTGTGACGTATCCGTTTTCGTTATCGTATTCGTAAGGTTGCGAAACCTCCCTAATAATAACAACATTTACGATATCCCACATTATTTATCCAACCCCTAATACACATACTCTTATAATTAAATTACTTGATAGTATTTTATTATATTTCTTATGTAATGGAATTCTGAAAAAGGTATGGTTAAACGAACGACAAAGATTGGAAATATTGAAGAAGGAGGTGGGGGAGGATGGCTAAACACAGCAGGGCAACTCCCTGCATACAGCATAGTACTCGAATCGACATTGAGTGTTTGCATTTCAGCAACAAATTATCGTAATAATGTGAAGGCTTGCATGAGTATATGCATAATCTATATATTATACATTTACGTAAGGGCAAAATTCGGTAAATCGCGCGTTATTTCTAGAATCTCCTCCTACAAGAGTTTTAGGCATTTCACCAGTGGGTAAAATGCACCCTTGTTTTGTGGTCTCTAGTTGTTCCATGGTAATACATGGGCCTGCTACAGGAAGCATGTCCGATGTTGGTGAAGAGTAAGATGCCAAAGGTTGGAGTTCATCGGATGTGCCAGGAAGTCTGTTTTTACCTTGCCACCATGCAGCCTTCATCATGGTAAGAGATTTCCCATTGGGCACGTCCTCTTCTCCAATTGATGACTCCGCTTTCGGCCTACTCCAGATTTCAGAAGCTTGAGCTTCGTGTGAGGATATGTGATGATGGGTTGAGCTACAGAGAGTATAAGTCACAGACCTAGTACGGGACATTAAATCATTTCTGACTTTGCTCCTTGCTCTCTGTACAACCCTTTGCGGCGACAGTTAAACCTCCTATATTTTCAAGAGCTTCGGTGATAGTAGCACAATGTTTCCGTGAAACTTACTCACCAGCCTCCTTGTCGTGACACCCAGTGCAGAACCATTCCACCTGTAGCTTTTGCACTCTAGATCTAGGTAGATCACTACAGGCTTTCTCGGTCACAGTCATGACTCTACGTGCCCATTCTTCTTTAGTTTCGTGTCGTTCCTGTTTTAGAGACCGCTCACCGTCTCCAAAACGTACACTGAGGACATCCATCATCTCTTTGAAATCTAATGTTGGCTCCATACTTAGAAGATTGGTTAAGAACTTCGCCGCAGGTCCCTCTATACACAAAAAAAGGCCATTTTTACTATCCCCGGCGGTAAGGTTCTGCGCCTTTGCGAAAGATCTGAACCGTTTCTTAAAAGGATACCAGTTATCATCCCAGCCATTAAAAGTTAGAGACTTGGGAATGTCTTTTTGTCTCAATAGTTTTTGTGATCGGTGGGAATGCCTGTTTTTAATAGCTGAAAACCGGTTGAACAGCTCGAGTGCATCATTATAATGTTGAAGACAGGCCGATTTTCTTTAAAAAATACTATTTTGATAGATTTAATATACATTTATACAAATGTATTGAATTGCCATGAATGGAACATTCCACATTATTTGTTTTAACCTCGGAGGGATACCTCAATGGTTTAGGGTATGTTTAGACTCACGGAGTTCCGGTGGAGTTATGTAAGCAGCGAAAAAAAAATCGCCACCATGGCAGATGAATATAGTTTAAGCCCAATACAGTACTCCTCTACTGCTAGGCCTACACTTCTAGTACTACTAACTCTAACTAGTCTTTTCTTACCAGCTTGCTGAATTGTATGTTCTGCTTACTATATTAATTACACTAGCTGTGAATATAGTATTGACATTGTTAAATAAATCAAGTATAATAGTAATGACCTTATATGTTACGGTTTACTGATCATCCGTCTGTGTGTACAGCGGCCCCACTGCATGCTGCATAGCATCGCGTCTATATAGGCTTAGTACACCTACCTATACTACAGGTGTAGTCTGTAGTCTCACTCTGTGCCTCAGGCTGCCAAGCATCCTAAGTTGTATTAGTTTTTTTGTACTTTTGAACTCTTGAATACATCAACATGTTGTTCGAATGCTTCTCCACTTTTACCTGATCTTCGTTGCGCTTGTATTTTTGTATAAAAAATGCACCAAGAGTTGACAATAATACTTTTTTATTTCTTCCTCATCTGCAAGCCCCAAAACGTCTGAACTGGTTGTTTAGTCGAGAAGTTTGTCGTCTGCTGAAAATAAATTGCGCATTATTGGTCCAATTAAGGTCGATCAGGTGAGGGAAAATGGCAACGGCAGAAATTTTATTTGTTATCGTTTTTAAATCAATATTTCTCTCAAATGTCAGGATAACTTTTGTGGGATTTTTGGCTCAAGCATTCCTATATTATAGTTTACTTTTAACAAGAAAGTTACGAAAGTTCTTTTATTATGCCTAATGAGGAACGGGAAAAATATGTTTAACTTCACCGAAAGGCCTAGTATGGATGTATAACAAAATAAACAAGACATATTTCTTACAAAAAACGCTGCTCGCTTATTGATGTAACAGTTTTAAAGATATATTGTCCCTCTGAAAAATATTTTTTATTTCAAATTTGTTTTGAATGTGCCATTTTATTGTCACATAATAGTTATTTTACCTGAAAAAATGTAATTAAAAGCAAAAAATACTTCAATTGTCTGTCAGACAATGTGGTTTTTGAGTTATAATTAAACGTTTCTTTTCTTTTTCTATAATGTGAATTTTGTTACAGAAGTGAATAACTTTGATATGAAACAGACTCAACTTAGTTTATTTTATTGATAAGGTCAAGTCTGGGGGTCACTTCATCACCCCTTAGATACTTCAAGTGTGAAGTATCATGTTACAAACAAAACTTTCATGGACTGTTTTGATAATAATTCAATGATTATCTGACAGCGAAATACAGTATTATCATGGGACTCATAAATATCAGAAATGCAGCTGCTACCTATACATTATAGTGGAGTTTCTATTTTAACAAATAAAGGGTCTGTTTCTGCTGCATAACGCAATTTAACCGGTTATTTTTAAATAGATTAAAAATAGATAACAATAACAAGACCGCGTTTCTGCTCAATTTGTGCTCCGAAATAACCGGTTAAATCTATGGGTGGTCGTCGAGCAAAACGTCATAATTACCCAAAATGCAATACACTCAGACGGAAGTAGTAAGTTGGCTGTTTGTTTACATCGACGTCGTGAGTACACACGTGTGTGATCGCCGAACATCTCACTCAAACATGTTAAAAAAATAAAATGTTGTCTCCAGGTCTACAAGTTTTGTTTTTTGTAAAGCCTACTTACATCGCTAAAGGCCGGTGCACACCGAACGCGAAGCAGCGAAGCGTCATGCGTCACGCGTCATTTGACGGATCGCTTTGAAAGTTGAATTGTCATGCGTCTATTAGTTTTTCTTGTCGGTTCCCACTAAACGCGTCACGATCTGCTGATTCGGCGCGATTGCTAGGGTGTTCCAGGTTGGATCTGCATACAATGAATAGTGTAAGTGAAACCAGAGAAGAGTTAAATTAAAATGTAATTTAACTCTTCCCTGGTTAAACCATTCACAGTGTTTGGTTTTGGTGGGAAAATGTTATCCTTTTCCAAAGCCTGAAATGTGCATGATTGTATGTAGGGGAGATAGGGGCTAAAAGTCACACATTCATTCTAATCTCCTATAAATATTAAGTTTTAGGCTAAATTAACTTAGTTTGTACCTTCAAATATAGCCTAGGGTATGGTCTATATAAGGGGACCATTGATTGTGAAAATACTCTTGACCGTGACCCAGGGGAGCACTTTTCCCCAATGGGTCAGATGTGACAACTTGCCCCGTACATGGGGCAAGTTGTCACATGCAGCTCAGTGGGGCACTTTGTCACATCGTTAAAAATAAGACAATATGCATGAAAGATCTGCTTAAAACTTATTTATTTATAGAAAGTGTGTTTATACATAAGTTAGTGAGTTTAGATGATGAATAATGTATTAAAAACAATAATAATAAGTATTAAAGTATGTTGTAATCGATATAGGTCTATTTATAGTCTATAGTCCTGTTGCAGAGAGTCCGCAATACATTTATCTACAATGTCACTTTAAATAAAATCTAGCTAGCAACATCATTCACATGTGAAGTCTGCATCTGATTCATTGATACCAGCACAATCTTCATGAGCCTATTCTTCACAGACAGAGAACATGATACAGATTCCTCCTGACACGGAATAATCTTCTTTGCATTACAAACACATCCAATTTCTTTCTTCTTTGGTTCTGATGTTCATCTAAAACTTTTTTTACGCTTTTAATTGCGTACCATATGAATAAAATAGAAAAAATAATATAAACATTGTGTTTTCTCGATTATTAGGGGTCCCTATATCCTATCCAATTGACAAGAAAACAAAATGATTAGGCCTACAAAGCAAGAATAGGCCTATCTAGCAGTTTATTTATTTATATGACAGTAATAGAGGCCTAAAATAGTAAATAGTCTGTAAGAGAGTGTATATGACTAGAGAACGTTTCTTAGGCCGTAGGACTGGGATAGATAAAACACTAAAATAAAATGTTTAGGGGAAAGTTGTCACAGGTTGTGACAACTTGCCCCACTACCATATTTAATAGAAAACCCACTCGTTACACAAAATCCGTGGTAAACAAGCGACCATACTCTTGAACATTGTTTAGCACTGATATTTAACTACATTATAACATAAATTTCTCCTTTGTAAACCACAATGATAAGCATACATACCGTTTTTAGTAGAAATACAAAAAGTTGATCTATAGGCCAAAAAATGAGGTGTTTTTAGTACATGAAATCTAGAAATAGTTTTGTCTTGGTCTTCGGTATGTGTGAAGTGCACAGTAAGGGGTAACAAATCAGGTCACTAACTGGAACATTCCATTTCTTTAAAGGGTTGAAAAAGCACTGTGACAACTTACCCCTGTGACTTTTAGCCCCTCCCTCCAAGCAGTCAAACATCGTATCACAAGGACAGAAAAAGATGTATCCAATATCAATACAGTTACAAGAATTAAAGCGTTTATTGTTGATTACACGTACATGTGATCTGCTGAGTATTAGTGGCGTTACAAATATCTTTTGCAGCGTCAGCCTACCAATCAACAGAGGTGCAATTGTAATTACAGTCACATTGCAACAACATTTTATAACCATATAAAACATTTCATATAAACACGAACTGGGAATCTCAATGGGTTGACCAACTATAGCATAGGTGTTTAGCACCTGTTTGGTCTTTCCGTGCCTCCTTTTATAATTGTTTTGTCTTCTTATGTTTATGGCAGAAATTGAATAAATAAATAAATAAATAAAATAAACTATAGGCCTATATATTAATGTAAAGTTTTCACATTCATTTTCTAATTATTATTAAATATTATATTATTCATGACAAAACATACAGTTTTTTTCTCATTTGATTAAATGTAATAAATATCCCAAACTCATATTTACACTTTATATTATCTTATGACTTTTTTTCACATAAATACACTTATTTAAATAGTGAATCATTGTTTTTAAGGGTATCATTAAATAATTAATCGTTACACTGTATATTATCTTATGACTTTTTCACATAAATACACTTATTGAAATAGTGAATCATTGTTTTTAAAGGTATCATTAAATATCAACCAGATTTTCTTTTTTACTACTCCTGAATACTTTCGCAAAATAATATCAAAATAATAAATTTAAAAGGTATCATCCCAAAAAAAAAAATGAAAATTGAAGAAATATTATTATTGTTAAAAGTGAATAACTAACCCTAAAGTGTTATACTGTATAACACACACAACGAAAATGTTTTAAATTATATTTTCAGGAAGACAATATATCTTGTCCAAAAAATGACACTAAACTTAAAGATGTATTGTCCCATAGAATCATGAAAAATGAAGATGATTAAAATCAAATTTGAATAGGCCATTTTGTAGTTTTAACAAAGTTAATCACTTACATAGAAAAAAACCCAACAAAACTTATGTTTTCACTTATAAAATGAAAAAAATTCCATTAGCTGGCAGCCAATTTTACTATTTTTTTAGTATTGGAGTATAACAAAACATATACATATATTTCCATGTGTTCTCTATTGCTAAAAAAAGAAATTCAGTTCAGCTTTCCTTCTATAACCACTTAATAAATACTAGTTACAGTCCAACTCCTCCTTAATCTCTTCCATTTTCTATTAAAAAAAAAATGAAACAAGTATTAAAAAATTGCTATAGTAAGGCATATTGCTCAAATCATTTTTTCTGGCCAATGTATGTCACCAACTGACATACCCATTTGAAAAAAGTCTATACAAACCTGTATCAGCCTCATAATTGCCAGTCCACGTTTTTGAGGAGCAATTGCTCTTAATTCCATGGCAATAATAATACTGGCCGCTTAAACTACTAGCTTGGTCATTGGTGGAGTTTGTAACGCTGGTAATAGCCTGAAGGATCCCATATGATTTATCAATGTTCATCTAATTGACCTAAAAAAAAAACAACAGTATTTATGTATTAATATTAGGCCTACTACTACTAGGCCTATCCTAGCCTTACAACACTAAATCAACTAAATATTAGGCCTATAAATATTAAGTAATAATAATAAGTAGGCTAGGCCTAGCTAGGTTAGTTAGGGCTAGTAGTACTGTACTCATATTTAGTAGTAGGCTTAACCTAGGCTAGGCCTGGCCTAGCACATAGTAGACTAGTAGGGATTAGTAAGTATTATGTAGGCCTATAAGTACTACTTGGCATGGCCTAGCCTACTAGGGTATATGTAGCCTAGGCTAGGTAGGCCTAGCTAGGCCCTAGTATTGCCTAAACCTAGGTAGGCCTAGCTAGGCCTAGGCTAGATAGAAATAGGCTTGCCAACTCACTTTACAAATTGATATCTGACGCGTTTTAGGCCTAGTTTTTCTGGCATTCTTCTACACAGATGTTTGTCTGAAATTATTGTCTTCATGCATTAATCCTTATGTTTCTGTCTGTGTATGACTTACTTCCCTTATCGTAAAGACAAGAAGGGTAAGTATTTCCATAAAGACCTCGCTCGTCAGCCACCATTTTTTTGCCGTCGGTGTCGTCGATGAGAGATATTCCTGACTTCTGATTGGTTGACGAACGCAAACCGCGCTCGCGACGCCTCAAAAAGTTGACCAAGGTTCAACTTTTGAAAATTCGCGTGCGAAGCCTTCGCTGCTGTCGTTTTCAACGCGTTGAAGTTGAAATTCGACTATCGTACACTGTTCGCTTGTATGTTCACACTGGAAGCGTCCGTCGCCTGCCGCGTGCGTCACTTTTTAACGCGAAATTCGCGGCTTCGCGTTTGGTGTGCACCGGCCTTAATAAAATTAATTCTCATGGCGCCTTCAATAACATGATGGGGAGGGTCGTGCAGCGCCCGATCACCTAGGATAATTTTTATCCTCAACAAAGGCGATGAAATACGGCCCTTCCCACGTGAACGACTGTTGTCTTTCGCGAGCGCGGTCCTACAAAACACCAAACGGAAACAAAAACGAGACTCAGAATGTTGCAATACCTACCAAACGAGAGTAGATAATTGTTAATTAATTATGAAAACCCAACTTTTATAGCAAAAATCATCCGAATTTATGTTAAAAACGATGAGTTTAGCCACAAAAACTTAAATAAAACGAGAGTATCCAAGTCATAGAATATCGCACGCACATAGTGCCTTTAATAAAGTAATGAGTATTAAACATTGTTTCGTATATTTATGTACTAACATAAATAATAACACATTTCTATGCTTAATAAAATCATATTTAATATATTATCAAAGGCTCTGATTACCTTTGTTTTCGGTCGATGTGATGTTTTTCTAAAAAATTATATTATGTAAAACGATCAAAGAATGTTCATTGTTCTCCTATTAAAGGCACTAAGTTTTTGTTGCTAAATTCATCGTTTATAACATAAATTCGGATGATTTTTGCTATAAAATTTGGGTTTTCATAATTAATTAACCATTATCTACTATCGTTTGGTAGGTATTTGCAACATTCTGAGTCCCTTTTTTGTTTCAGTTTTGGTGTTTATATAGGACCATCCATACCCTTCGCGAGCGTGTACTAACGCCTCAAATTGCTTAGCTTGGGTAGTCCCCGGAACTCCACCCCAAACTCCTCTTTTACTTTCGCAAAAATGCTCTTATTTATTATCTGTGATTCTTTTCTATTGCCTGCCATCCTTCCCCGTACTTTCTCTCCCCCCCCCCCCCCACAACTGAATAACCTATCTTGTGATTTCATTCATCCACATACATGTTCACTTCTTCGTTCGACTGTCAAAACCACGAGGAAAACACACATCGTATGCGACGGTATCTGACCCGGGGTCACAACTGTCAATCAAATAACCGTTATTTCGTGTTGCAGCTAAGAATTGCTCAGCGATAACCGGTTAAACGGCGTTCTAACACCGATTTAAATTGGTGTTTTTAACCGGTTATTTTGCGCTGCCTTTTAACCGGTTACCACAAATTTGTCCTGTTTCTGCTGCCAAGAAAATGGAGTTAATTTATTCACACCGATTTTAATTTATTCACACCGATTTTAACCGGTTATTTTTGATGCAGCAGAAACAGGCCCAAAGTGTAGTACTATAACTGCTGCTTGATTTCAACTAATTAATGAGTCATTTCGTGTGACGTAGCAGGCTAGAGCAGCAGCGTGAAAAGAAGTAATTGTGAATTACAGGAAATCCGCCATCTTTCTACAACTCACTATGTCGGTCGGTTGATCGGTTGGTTGGTTGGTCGGTCGGTAAACACTAACTTGTATATGGCCTTGTCTTGATATTAGTTTCATCTAGCTAAGTAAATGTTTTACAGTATATTAAGGCCAGGAATCGTGGTTATGTTTTTACGGTGCACAATCAACAAAAATGACACGGTCTACGCACGATTTAACGAAAACACGTTTTAATCATATCTCCATAAGCATGAATCACAATTAAATCAAATTTGGTACTCATAAATTTCAGGTCATATTTCATCATATGGCAATGCAATTACGTGCGTAGCGCATATAACGCATGCGTACGCGCGCTTAAAATTGTCAAAACTGTCAACATTTATTTTCGATGAAATTAGAGTACGTTTCAGGCCATTTTAAGCGTTTAAAAATGTGCCATTAGTGCACAGTTTTTCCACGCGCCTAAACTTAATATGCACTCTTTTTGCCCAATTTCTGTTTTACAACCTTTCTTTAATAATATCATCAAGAATCTCCATGTAGGGCTTTCTCTTTTCAGCCCTTGGTTTTCTCATCTTGCCACCTCTTCATATAATCTATAAGATTTCCTTTTTAGTCGCGTGCAACGCGACTCTACAATTCACTATGTCGGTCGGTTATTTATTTTATTTTATTTATTAATTTTATGTCTTTAGGCAATGTTGCCAAGGATTACCAATAGTGAATTAATCCAAGGGCTATTTTGTGAACCAGTTCACAGGGGTAACCCCCTACTCTTTTCGAATAATGAACTGGGTTCTTTAAAGTGGCTCGGGTTATAACTATGTACACTGGACCTACTGTTTATAGTCCTTATCCGAGAAGACTTGTTCCACCACCAGAACTAGGAGCGAGTCGGACTCGAACCCTTGCCGATGTTGTTGGCTCTTTAGGTACGGTAAACGGTGCCTCTGCTTTAACCGCTCGGCCATTTGATTCGGTTGGTCGGTGGCTCGGTCACACTAACTTGTATATAGCCTTGTCTTGATATCAGTTTCATGTAGCTAAGTCAATTTTGAGCACGCGACTGCAGCAATGTATATTCAGCAACAACAACAACAATAGCAATATCAATAACAACAACAACAGACAGCAGACAGTAGACAACAGACAACAAATATTATATAACACCTAAATAAATTCCTGTCATTTGATTGGACGTACATCCGTATTTCACGTGTTCAAATTTCTTCTACACGTTAATATGTTTTTGCTGAGATAATTTCTTTCCAAATTGCTATCTTCTTGTTTCATTTTGATACCGTCACCATGTTAAAAATGTAAATAAATGGCGGGTCCCGTAATTTTGCCTATTCTACACTGTATGTAATATGAATACAGATTATACTGTGAACTGTAAACTGTATATACTATATGACACAAAATAGACTGAATTTAGCACTAACAACATATCATATTCTTCAGTTCAGGTCATAATGCCATAATCTTTTTCTGTGTGCAACATTCCAACGTATGACGTGCACATTTGCTTGCGTTTGGCGTTTGTCGAGCTGATAACTAACTCGTCAAAGTGAAGAGTTTCATGTCTAGTTCTTCTTTCTTTCCCGGATATTTGTGACCAGCATATCTCTTTTGCTTGTAAACATCACTTTGTATACTTGGTAAAAAGATTAACATTGAAGTGTTCAGCCAAGCTTTTGGACGATGTCAGATCCGCGTTGCGTAATTTACGCGCGATTTTATGAATTTCTGATCATATCTTTAGAACCAACAAATATGGTTTCATGAAACTTAACAAAATTATAATTCATCATTTTACCAACATCATACCAACTTTCTATGGATTAAAAATGTCATGTTTCACAAGTTACGCGCGCATGCGCATTTAAAATTTCAAAATGCCCAAAATTAATTTGTAATCAACTTTCTACGCTGATCATGACATTTTGAAATTCCCACGCGCGCGAAAAATGTTACGCGTAAGGTGTGCACGGAGCATGAAAATCATGTTTTTTTCTCTTGAATTATGATTTTACAGCCTTTCTTAGTCATTTTAATAAAGATTGACATCATTTCAAATTAAAATGACGTTATACGAACACGTTGATTTTGTCCATTTGCGCGCGTTTTAGTTGAAAAAGTGACAAAATATTGTTAAAATTAGGCCTTTTTTTAATCTATTATAGCTCCTATGCTCTCATGTGAGCAGATATGTTGTAGATATGAATTCATGTAGAATGGTTACCTCTCGGATGATATGACGTCATCGTATGGCCACACGAATGTAAAATATAGGATTTTTGTCTCTTTTGTTATTGCTCATCATATTCAACATAGCGCATCTCGCTTATACGTATTCCATTTTCCCCGAGATTTTATTATTCATTCATTCATTCATCTTTTATTTCGGGAAAAAAAATCTCCATAGTTCAGTAACAAATTAGTGTACATTATTGTAAATACCTGCACACAATAATACGAGGATTCTTCGCATTTTCCTATCTCCTCCTACGATAATTGTTTTTAATAGCTGAAAACCGGTTGAACAGCTCGAGTACAGTATCATAATGTTGAAGACAGGCCGATTTAAAAAAAAAATACTATTTTGATAGATTTAATATACGTTTATACAAATGTATTGAGTATCGATGAATGGAACATTCCAATCTTTCAGACTCCCAGTTTGTAGGTAAATTTATGAGCCCTTGGTTTAACACAAGTAGGTAAATTTATGTGCCCTTGAGAATAAAACTTATATATAGTATTGCAATACCTTGACAATATTGTAAATACTGTACGTATTAACCATTTTTGTTCGCCATTTGAATCGAAATTGTCTTACTGTGAATGTGGTTACTGATATATAAACAAAATATACAAAGAACATTTATTACTGTGACTGTGGGTAGATTACTGACAGTTGCTTCTCAACGTTTGTATTAATTAATAATTATAAAAATATAAACGTCGTAGTGGTGTATCGTTACATGTACTTTAATATTTCAATCGACTATAACAGGGATAGTTTTTAAAAAGTATGATAAATCGTAAATGGTTTACTGTGTTTAGTGGTATATTATTGATAAGCCTATAAAATATTTTTTAAACAAACCCAATTTGTGTTTTGTATATGTGGGGATTAATCTAATCATGTGATAATTAAATACTGCCCCCCTATAGGTGTTGCTGCCCCCTATAATTGTAACAGTCTTTTTCAAATGATTTGCTTTCTTTTGTATTCATGAACCGGTCAAGAAAGCAGATAGTTTTGTCTCTTACTTAATTAAAGATCTGATTAAAAGGACCATACTGATCTCTATTGTTATGCTAAAAACAAATTAAAACCAAATACACCACCGGACCGTGGTAAAAGTGAGAAAAGGCGTGTTTTTCCTTTTGTGTTGTCGTCCACATCCTTACATATATAAAATGTTTTATAGTTCAAATAAAAAAATTGGACTCATTTTTAAGACAAGGCCTAATTCCCAGGGTGCTAATTTTACATAAATCATCGTGTCTATTTATTCGTTTCTGTAAACGACAATATACTATAGTCCTGCGGTACGTACATTTTTTACGCTGAAATTACTGTGTATTCGAGAACCATCTGTGAATATGAACTAGATGGTACTCGAGCGAAGCGAGCGTACCATCTAGTAATTATAATTTCACTAGAATTGTTATATATCACTAGATTTGTTATATATCACTAGAATTGTTATATATTAATACACATATAATATAACATTATTAAATAATAAATAAAAATGATATGGTGAATTAGTCGCTTGTGATGAGAACAAATGAGGCTGTTTTTACAAAATTGTAAATATTAGTCCGCTGTACAAAGTACTGAAAAGTAAATGTGACGTTATGAAATGGCCAGTTGAAGTTAAAAAGTAGTTTTTTTTTCTCTCTTTTGTCAAATTTATACAAATTTCAAAGAGCGCGCAGTGCGCTTCTACGTGCCAAATTTTCTTTCAAATCTTATATTTTTTTGCTCAATTCATTATCTTTTGAAATTGTGATCTTCAATTTATTTTGACAACGTGATCCTACAAAAAATTAGAACAAGATGTGGGTCCCGTAATTTCACCTATGCTACACTGTATATGGATATACAGTACATAAATGACACATAACAGGTATATCTCAGCACTATAAGCGTATATGCATCACGTCATAGGATGGCGTACCTCAACTTTTTACGATCGTATGTTAACGTAGGCCTACATGCATATTTAAAACATTTTAATTTCATTAAAATGATAAAAATTATCACCTTTAATTCGTCAAAGTGACGAATTAAATTCTAGTTTTATATAATATCAGTTGTTATTGTTGGTGTTCTTTTTACTCTCTATGACTTCATTATCCATTAATTCTGTTTAAATTTTTCTGCATCCTTTGTTACATCAAGTATTTTCTTTTCATTTCATATTAATTGATTTTTTATTAGAAAAAGGGATTTTTCCACACAATGTTATGTCTTATACACTCATTAACTTAATGCAACGCTGAACAGTTGTTTTCGTTTATTGTAGGAACGAAGTTGAAATATGACCAACAACACAAGTTTTTTTATAAAAGACATACTCCAACTTCCAGAAACAAGCACTTGTAAAAACCTTGCTGAAGAAACGAAGAACTGTAATAATAAGCGGCAACCAGATCATTATGCACATACTCTTTGCCCTTGTAAGTATTTATAATTCGATTTCAGTCATAGATTCAAACAATGCTAAATCTAAACCTACACACAATGCGTTTAATGTTGTTATGTAGTTTTGATTATTATGTAAACACAACAATGTTTGAATTTCGGTCGGTCGGTCAGTCGGTCGGTAAACACTAACCCATATTTATATTTTTTTGTTATTTTGACAGTTGATATTAATACGTGGAGGCAAATATAAATGGTTTTACAAATTGTTCAACATTTTTTAAAATTTTCAGCAATTTTGATAGGTGGTCGGTCGGTCAGTAAACAATAATATTCATATTTTTTTCGTTATTTTGGCACTAGATATTAATACTTGGAAGAAAATATAAATGTTTTTATAAATATTTTTAAAATAGTTTCAACATTTTCAGCAATTTCGGTCGATTGGTCGGTCGATCGGTAAACACTGACTCGTATTCATATGACACATAATTATGAATGTGTCATATGGATCTCCGTTCCCTTTAGTTTCAACCAAGGAGTGCAATTTAATTCAGCCTTTAACCCACCGTTATGACTAAATTTGCTAATCCCTCATAAAATTATGTCAAACGTTTCGATCTACTTCAATGTACGATTCACTTATAATCATACCAAACAGAGCCATATATATATATATATATATAAAAAATCAAGATAAAATAAGTTAAAACTGCCTCAATATAGATTTATTTTTGCGACATGTTTCGGGCATAGCCCATCATCAGGTGAAGAGAATTGTAACAAAGGATAACATTATATAAGTCACAAAATTACATAATAAAACAAATCAGCCAATCAAAGATGTTAACAAACAAAAGGCAAATTTATAAAGGCACGCCTCCAAAAGCTATGGGGTACAAACCAGGAATGGTTGCTTATAAAGCAGGAAATTTAAAACAAAGACAAAAGCTTCAAGTGTAAATAATTGTTAATATGTGAATGTCTCTGGAAAAATTAATGTTTAAAAGATCTAAATTGTACATTTATGCCGGTAGGGGCAAGAGTGTCAAGCTTTACAATTATTCTTTCTTCTGTAATTCTACGAGATGTCTCAGAACCATTACATACCTTAACACCAGAAATAGTAATATCCGAAAGGGAATGCTCATTATTACAAAAATGGGTGGCTACAGGTAATAGTACGGGTTATTATGTCTTCCAGCTCGATATTTGTGCCAAAATAGATTTTTTTAGCTAACTTTGTTATTCTTGAGATGCCGAATCCAAAAAAGTTAGGTGCCATTTTTTTCGACCACTCCTTCAGCCGCCATTTTGTATTTCAAAATGGCCGACGTTCATCACTAAAGTTGGTCATCCATGGTATCATTGGAAAAGGAATGTAATACTGGTTATTTTATTCCATTACACCCATATAAAAAACGCATATTTATAGTAATTGGGAAATAAACAAATCACGTGACCAATAAAGGTCAAAAGGTCAAAATGCAATTTCACCAAAATACTGTACTGTTTGGTATCGTTGGATAGATTTTTTTTATTCTGGATACAGTTTTACTAATATCTAGGCCTATTCTATTTTACTTTGTTTATTGTCAAAATTTTCCAATTATGTAAATAAATTGTTTTTAAATGTTTCTTGTTGTTTTATCATGCTAATTACTTTCTTGTTATTGGTATATAAGTACTTTAGGCGTTGTTTTCTGTTCTTCTGATGATGAGAATAGTTTCTCGAAACATGTCACATTTTAAGGCAGTTTGCCTATTAATTTATTAAATACCTCGCTACATACTCAATTTAACAATGACAAAATTAGTCTTCGTAGATAAATACGGTTTTTCTTATTGGTTTTACAATTCATTCAAATGTTTGTTTGATTTTCTTTCTACTTTGTCATTGTCCATTTATATGTTTTATATTATATTATATATTATCTTAATACTGAATAAGTACCGTACGGTACTGGATTACACTTAACTTCAATGTCAAGTTTCCGATTTATTTAATTTAAAATCAAAATAACTATAGTCCGTGAACAAAGGTGAAATAAACTTTTGTCAAATCACATATTTTTTTTTTTTTTTCGTTGGATAGCTTTTTACATTGTGAATCTATTTTCTTTTTAGTAGTTTACATTTCTGTTTTTCGTAAAAAGAATAAAAAAATGCTACGGGTCACGGTATCATTTGAAAAATCAAAATCATTTGTATTTTTGTCAAAGCGGGTACCACACAATATAAAGCCATCTGTGCACAAGGCCAATGTTAATTGGCATACCTTTCTTTTTGAACGTCAGATGAAGTGCAGCAAACAGAATGTTTGCATTTGATATTAGGGCCTATACAGCGAAAAAATCTTAAGACATAGAAAAAAAAATTAAAATCAATTAGTTTTCCTCAAATAAAGTTTAGACGAAATAAAGAAAAGTCAGTGTCCTACTGCTGCCTTTACTTTACAAACTACCAATCGATATTGTAAAGAAACGAATTACTGTGTTTTTAAGGTCTAAAGGCTCCCTTTGATTTTTACGTAGGCCTATGGTTTTGTGATTATCGCAATATAAATCCTAACTATGCGTTATTATTAATAAAATTCACATAGAATAATTAATCAAACTATACTTGTTTGTGGTAACTTATAACTTTAAGAACTACCGGAAAGAAGGGAAACAAAATCCGCTTTCCAGCAATAATATTCAAATTAGTTTGAGAAAAACGAAATCTTTTAACTACAGACACTTTATAAATATGTACCGTACTGTATGTAACGATTTCAGTTATTGAATTCCCTTTTATAAATATGTATTTTAATTTTGTTACTTTTACTGCATTTCTGAAATTATATTTATAAAAAATGCAGTGGGTTTTTTTAAAGAGTGAAGTGCGACCACACACCGGTAGGGATGGAATCGGCTTTTCAGTCATCGGTGCGTTTTGAATTATTATTATTTTATTGTTCTTGGGCATGATCCCATTGTATCCGTTTGTTGTTAGTATTTGTATTCTTATAAGTATGAGCATATGCCACCGATTTAATTGTATATTCAATAAAATTATGTTTATTATCTGAAACGGTGGAAGATTATTCGACTACTTATACTCAATATTGATGAGCTGTTTTCTATCCTGCCTCTATGGCCACACAAATATCCAATATATATATATAATATAAGAATGTGTACATAAATTAATTTAAATAAGCAACAACTTTTTTATCGATTTACTTTATATATATAGGCCTAGGCTTACAACATGCAACCATTGGCAGAAAACCATGTTTGAAAAAAAAACATAGACGCCACTGCACTGGATATAGTTATAAATAAGACTACATTAACTAGCAGAATTAAGACAAATCTAAATTACTTTCCAAAGTTACGTTTCTGTTTCTGCTGTAGTAGTTGTATGAACTTGCTCAAACAAAAGGTACTAAAATCAATTACTTTACCTCCAAGATCCTGTTTTCGTCGCAACTAATTTACCTGCAAAGCAATGGTTGTTTGATCTTGTTTTTTACTTGCAATGCGAAAACCGGGCATATCGAGGATCTTGATTTTTAAACTTAACTTATACTAAAGTATTTCACACACTGAAATTTTTATTGTAACCAGATAAATTATACCAACATTTGAATGAATTGTAAAACCAATAGGAAAAACCGTATTTATCTTAATACGAAGGAGGCCTACATTAAAAAAATTATTTACATAATTGGAAAATTATGATAATAAACAAAGGAAAATCGAATAGATATTAGTAAAACTGTATTCAGAATAAAAAAACCTATCCTACGATACCAAACAGTAAAGTATTTGAGAAAATTGAAATGTTGACCTTTTGACCATTTTGGTCACGTGACTTGTTTTATTGTTAAATAACTATGTAACTATGCATTTTTTCATATGGATGTAATGGGATAAAATGATCAGTATTACATTCCCTTTCCGATGATACCATGGATGACAAAGTTCAGTGTGGAATGTCGGCCATTTTGAAATACAAAATGGCGGCAGAAGGAGTGGTCGAAAAAGTGGCACCTAATTTTTTTGAATTCAGCAACTCAATAATAACCAAGTTAGCCAATAAAATCTATTTTGACACTAATATCGAGCTGGAGCTAGTTTTCCTTACGTATGTGACTGTACTATAATCCGGGAGTCTTTAGTTTAATAGACCTTAAATGTTCTACAAACCTATCACCTAACCTGCGTTTAGTTTCACCAATATAAGGCATATTACATTTAGCAGGGAGTTGTTATTAAATACGATCTGTGATAACATAATTACCAGAAGGTCCTACTATTTGGTTTGAACATGAAACGTAATTACATGTCGAACATATATTTCTATTACATTTGAATGTTCCAGTTGATTCATTACCTTTGTTTTGTAATTTAGATTTAACTAAAGTGTCTTTAATGCTTTGATCACGTCTGTAAGCTATCATGGGTGGTTCTTGAAACATATCTTTTGTAGCGGATTTATCTTCAGTCAAAATTGAAAAGTTATCGCGGACAATGTTAATAACCTTCTTATGCATAGGATGATACGTGAGGACAGAGGTATGCGGTCACAAGCATTTGTATTATGTGTAGGTTGCAATGTGTCTTTGTGCGTTAACTGGCAAACTTTTCTTAGAGATTTCACAGTAATGTCAGATGGATATTCGCGTGCATTGAAAAAATCGATCATCTCAGATGCTTTGATGTTAAAGTCATCATCATCGCTACATAAACGTCGAAGTCTAACAAGTTGCGAATACGGTATAGCATTCTTACAAGCTGGAGGATGCGAAGAGTTGTAATTTAGATAAGTGTGCGCGTCAGTAGCTTTGTAGTGAACGGATGTAGAAAGACCAGGTTTATCAATAGATAAACTAATATCAAGGAAAGGCACACACTTGTCAGATATTTCATGAGTAAACTTTATAGCAGGATGAAAATTGTTCGCAAAGTTAATGAACTCATTAAGTTCATCTAAAGTTCCCGACATAACACCAACACAATCATCAATATACCGTTTGAATAAATCTGGTTTCTTTCCCTTAAAATCTCGTAACACATTCTGCTCAAAATACCCCATAAAGAGGCAAGCAAAGTTAGGTCCCATTTTTGTACCCATGCTTATCCCAGAAACTTGCCGAAAAAACTTTCCATTGAAGTTGAAGGCTGTAGTATTAAGTACAAGTTCAGCGAGACGTAGTATTGTCGATGCGGGATATTTAATTGAAGTATCTAGTTCAATAAAATGTCTCATTGCGTTAAGTCCATCTTGAATAGGAATTGATGTGTATAAGGCCGTAACATCCATTGTAAAAAGATAAGCACTCTCAGATGAAAATATATAATCTTTAAACAAAACTACAGCTTAATTCTTGCTATCTTTGATGTAGGTTGGCAGATTTTGTACAATTGACTTCAAGATTCCATCCAAGAACTCGCTAATAACAACTGTAGGCGCGTAACAAGTGGAAACAATAGGTCTACCAGGACTGTTAGTCTTGTGTATTTTAGGTAACATGTAAAAGCTAGGACAAGTGGCGTCAGAATTAATCAATATATGGGCTGTAGAAGGAAGCTCTTTCTTCTTAATCATACTATTTAAAGTCTTCTTAACAATACCAATATCAGAATCAGTAGGGTCGAAATCAAGTGGCTGATATACGTCAAGATTAGAAAGTTGTCTTTCTCCCTCTGTAATATATAGGTCCCTTCTCCAAACCACAGTAGCACCACCTTTAATAACGTATTCATGATTACCTTTAAGCGATCTAATGCTAAAATGGTGGTAAATATTGAAACTTAAATTTTGGTAGTCAATTGAATAATTTTACCGATCTGGGAGTATGTTCCTAATGTTAAGTCCAAAAGGTTTTGTGGTTTTAAGTAGGAATTCCCAGTGGTTTTCTTTGTCTTTGTGAGTTTTGTCGCTCCATTTGACATCGTGGTCTATTGCAATAACTCTGAAATGTGCAATCGAGTGACCAGCTGAATTAAAATGTTCGGCTACAGGTTGATCAAGCTTTAATGTTTTGATAGCTGATCTATGTTGTGTCATTCTCATACGAAGAGTTACCACTTTGGTTCATACCGTTAGATTAGAAGCCATTTTTGTGTCAAATAATTCGCACGACGCTGAGGACGCGCGCCTTTATTTTTTGTAACGTTTTCCATAAAAAAACACAAGTGAACTTTATAATTTACTGGATCACATGCGCGCAATATTCTTTGCCGCAAGTACTTATGGGCTTAACTCTTATATATATATATATATATATATATATATATATATATATATATATATATATATATATATATATATATATATATATATATATATAAATCAATGATGTTGCGTAGCACTGTGTATATACACAATATTATTTAAAAAACCGTTGCGAATTAAAGTTGGAATTTATTCTGACTTGTTAAGCCTCCACTGATTGTGAGGGCGTTTGTTGTATGAGAGAATGTATCTGGTGGGTGAAAATCTGTGATAATACCATACATGGCTCTGTGGTCTAGTGGTATGATACTCGCCCTGTAAGCGAGAGGTTGCAGGTTCGAATCCAGCCAGAGACATTTTTTCATACAACTAAAAAATACGGAACTTTCGCCAATGAGCTATGCTCGACGCGATTATGAGATCATGTTCCGAATATGAGCACTGTTTCTATAATTTACAGTATATATATATATATATATATATATATATATATAAATCCAAAGGCAAATTACTGAAAAAATGACAATGCTGTGGGTATCAGTGGCTGGATCTCAATGGAGATACAAAAATAAAAAGCGAAAAGCTAAATCAAAACGATAAAGTAAACAGCCAGAAAAGTTAGCAGAGCTTTCGGGCAACACTAGCCCTTCATCAGTACAAGTGAAGGAATTTGGATAACGTCAGAGTATAAAGCTGGCAAGTGCTGCCTGGGTGGACAGGAATAAAAGAAATATAACAAAGGGAGCCAGGGTGGACTCTGAATAAGAGTGGAAAACAAAGAAGGTAGCTTGGTAGAGATATAAACAATTTTGGAATGAGACTAAAAAACAGCTTAAATGGTGTTTCCGACACTGTGCCGATGTTGTGATGCCATGCCTCATTTACATTTTAAATCAAACTAGAAGGCGCTATAACCTATGTTCATGCAGAGCCATATATATGGCTCTGCATGAACATAGGTTATAGCGCCTTCTAGTTTGATTTAAAATGTAAATGAGGCATGGCATCACAACATCGGCACAGTGTCGGAAACAATGATTTTTATGATTTTTTTTTATATATTCATAATCTATATTTAATAAGCTTTAAAATGAGGCGTTGTTTATTAAAATCACTTTCTAGCTCAGGAAATCTTTATTTTGATAAAATCAATAAATAAGTTACCAACGCGGATTGGCTGGTCCGATCAACGCGACAAGACTCTCTGTCAAAACTCGGTATTAGAGAGGTTTCACAATCTTACAATAAAGAAAATGGCTAAGTCACGCACACGTATTCGTTTTCGTAAGCCAGTAAAAATAGGGAGTGTTCACAATCTGACGAATACGATAACGAAAACGGATACGTCACGCACACGTATTCGTTTTTCGTAAGTCTCTTAATCCGTCAATAACTAATAGCAAAACAAATAATACTCTAAAAATAAATTACAAATCTTATCTAATATCAAAATATAAAGTAAATTAATTATTTCGATCATATTAATACTAAAATTAAATTTAATTAAGCAAATCGTATAAATACCGTTTGTCCTTCCTGTCGTCCGTGTCGTGTTTGTATCGTCGTACATGTCCGTCCCTGTCTGTCAGTAGCGCAGCTAGGTACGTGTTGCTTGGTGCTTGGCTGCCAAGGCCGGCCTAGCCTAACATCAAAGCGAGTGAGGACTTTAAAAATTGCTATTTATCAAAATTTACCTGGCATTTTAGCAAATTACTTTAGTAAACTACTTTCAATAAAAGTATAATTATATTATAATCCTGAATAATTCCTGATTCAAAATGCAAAATGTGCAAAATAGATCAAAAACTATACTCGCTTTGTAGTTACGAATATGACTGATGATATTCGTCAACACGAAAACGCTTTACGAATATGAAGTGGGGATCAGCTCAAAAGTTTCAGAAATATGTAACGTATCCGTTTTTTTTATCGTATTCGTGATGTTGCGAAACCTCCATATTCTGTTTCGCATGGCAACGAAATATTGAGGGCACCGTCCAAAATAGGACTGCGGTAAATTTGAACGAAGCGCAGGTACGTGTTTCTTGGTGCTTGACTGCCTAGGCCTAGCGTAACACTTGAGGACTGCTATTTATCAAAATTGATCTGGCATTTTAGTAAATTACTTTAGCAAATTACTTTCAATAAATCTATAATTATATTATAATCATGAAACATTCCTGATTCAATTGCAAAATGTGCAAAATAGATCAAAAACTGTACTCGTTTTGTAGTTACGAATATGACTGGAGATATTCGGCAACACGAATACGCTTTACGAATATGAAATGGGCATCAGCTGAAAAGTTTCACAAATGTTTGACGTATCCGTATCCGTTTTCGTTATCGTATTCGTAAGGTTGCGAAACCTCCCTATTATCTCCCCAAATAACGGCTAACTAGTCGAAAATATATCACTGTGTGGTACATAATATTCTATTTTTTTATTTTTTTTAAATATATGGATAAAAATATCGATTAATTCCTAAATATTCACGAAATGTTGAAACGTTAATTAAAAAAACTACGGTGGAAACCATGCTGTTTCATCGTAAACAAAAGCGTCAGCCAATCAGAGAGCGTAATTTATCTCTATATCCAATTACAGTAAAGGATTCACAGATTCTTGTTAGAAATTTTAGCAACATAACACCTTAATAAAACCAATTTCCATTCGCTATATTAAAGACAATCCCTTAGCTTGTTAAAAATTATGGTAGCTGATATATTTTCGAACAGATAGCTACCAAACATGACGTCATTCGGATTAACGGTTTGTTTACAAAAGCGCCTAAAGAAAGTTGATTTTTAGTGAACAAAAGTACAATTTCCTAATAGATTTTCAATAGAAACGACTTAAATAATTGCAAAATACACATACTTGTGATATTTTCTCATGAACAAGAGTTTGATATGTTAAAGATAAGTGTTTATAGTATCGTTTTTTATTGACATTTTAAAATAGGTAGGTTAGGTCGTTTTTCACATTCTGAACTTCAAGGCTAAATATCTCAAAAGTTCGGGATGCGACTATGCACCGCCTTTGTGATGCCAGGACTCAAATGGTTTAAATGTTGCGGTCCGCCTCAAAGTATCTGGGGTAAACCATCTTGAGGGTTGATTTATGGAAAAGGAAGAAATAATGTAAACAAAGTAAAATAAAAGTTTCTTTCGGATCTGGACACTTTCCGATTAATTTTTGGTTAGGCCCGGCGCACACTAGAGCTATCGGCTTAGCCAACTGGCACGGGTAACACTTGGCTCACTTAAGCCCGGCGCACACTAGAGCTTTCGGCTGAGCCAACTGGCATGAGTAAAGATCCTCCTCGAAAAATACTCAACTGTTTTTAATTATTGAACATTAATATAGTAGCAAGTTATTTTAATAAAGCCCGGCGCACACTAGAGCTTTCGGCTGAGCCAACTGGCACGAGTAAAACTTGGCTCACTAAATACATTGCCGCAAACTGTGATCGAGTTCTATCGGACGCACACTAGACGCCTTCAGTACGCGATTTTCTGATTGGACAATTACTTATTACGCTATACACGCGCTGACATATTATAATATATCAGAACATGTCATCAAAGAATATAAATATTTTATTATCTTTGATGTCATGTACAGTGGCATTTTTGAGTGAGCTATCTGATCACGTTCGGCGCACACTTGAGGAAAGTGACACGCGTGCCAACAAATATTAAACACGATAAATATTTTCCTCAGCAGCAATTTCTCACGAATTCCCCGGCGCACACTGTGAGCAAAGTGTTACCCGTGCCAGTTGGCTCAGCCGATAGCTCTAGTGTGCACCGGGCTTTAGACACCTTCCTTCTTTGACCAACACATCGTACGATATTACTTTGACAACGACTTATTCCGGTTCAAATTTGTCAGCCGGAATGGCGTCCATGGATTACAAACGTCTCACGCAGTTATCTATTTTGCGCCGCTTAGCGACGCTATACAATCTTTGATCATACACCAATGGTATTATATAGCCGAAAGCTGAATGGCAAACTACAATGTTATCGCAGTTCAAAATGTGATTCTCCGACAGGATAGTGGCCAAAGATCGTATAGCGCCACTACGTGGCAAGATATGGAACTGACGCTCGAAAAATGATAATTGCATGGGCAGCCATTCCGGCAAGCGGATTACCCAGTAGGCAATGCGGCACGCCACCTAAATCAATGTAGGCCTAAACAAATAGGATTTACATCTACGCGATAAACAGTACGACTTTATTTTATCTTTTGCGTCAAAATGAAAAAACATCTATATAAAATTCGATTATATAAATTTACTCCATTTGATATGACACTTACATATGCGTATATCATTGTCCAACCTCAAACGGCTACATAATAAACACTGACTGTATGGAGGACGAATTTTGTAGGCAGTCGGTTGAGGTATAGTTATAAATAGTGTCGCGGGGCGCAGCGCAATGCTTCCCACTTCCCGCCCAAGGTCGGTCGCGTTTGGCTTAGGCGGGGATGATGGCACAGTTTATGTGCGAGAGAAGCATTTTTTTGGAGATGAATTGTAATAATTGCCAAATATATTGTCCAAAACTGTCTTTTTATTTTATTTTTTTAAATTAATGGGGGCAGGGGGATGTTCTTTTCCCTGTTCGGAACCTCTCTTTCTATTTTGTGTGCTTCAGGCCTACAAAGTTATTTATTTGCAAGGAGAATTTTACTACGATCTGCCACAACAGTAGTATACTGTACATACATTACTAGATACAAAAACAATTGTTACATTTTTTTTATTTAAAAAAAGTATTAAATATTAATTTTAAAAATTCATAATCATAATTTGTTCTTCTGTGGGACAACCCACTTTTATTAGCTCAAATTTCAATATTACGGACAGGATTAAAATGCAATAAAAATACTGAAAAATCTAACTTCAAAGTTTTTTATACAATATTAAATGATATGGAATAATTAAATACACTCAATAAATAAATTACGAATGTATGGTTTTAGCCTTCTTAAATACAAGGAAAATTCTATAATTATTTTGATTTCTTGTATTACAAAAGAAGCCAATAGGCCTAAACAACAGTACTGATAATAACTGAATTATGGTTATTTCCTTTCACTTTAAAGTCTATGTATATGAACAATGAGGTGTGTGAAAATAGTGATTTTATTTGTTATCCCATAGGATACTGCTCCTTTTCAAGAATCAAAAATATAAATTATTTAATATTACTAATCAAATATAATTGTCCATCAGTTATGGCCTTTGTATTTAATTCTTGTGTAAAATACCACTGTGCACTCAATCATCCATCTTCTCAATAGTAATTATACAATATAATGACAGACTTATATCTTTCTAAAATAAGGAAAAATATATCATTAAATTATTTGGTCACTTTTCGAACTGTTATATAATCATTTGATTACTTATTATAGTATTTTAAAATACTATACATTTTAAAATTCAAAACAAAAGTCAATATACTATTTGTAATTTAAAGTGTGAAAACCTAAGGTGTACCACTTCAATGGTTTGTAAATTATTTAAGTGACAAACAACACTATACATCTGTATAGGGGGATTACCACCTATCTGATAGGACAGTGATTAATTCACTATTGGTAATCCTTGGCCACATTGCCTAAAGACAAAATAAATGAAATAAAACAAAATACATCGATCAATGGTATTGCCTCTGAGCTGCGGCCAGTTTCGTGTGGTGTGCCACAGGGATCCATCATTGGTCCGCTTTTATTTCTGTTATTTATTAATGATTTAAATTATATAAGTGATTGTGCTGAAATTGTTAGGTTTGCAAATGATACCAGTTTATTTATTAATCATTAGGACATCTACCAAGCTATTAATTTAATTAATCGTTAACTAAGTAAAATTGCAAGCTGGTTATTATCTAATAAGCTTTCGTTAAATATTAAAATAACCAAATTTAGTATTTATCGTACAAATCCCAACCCCCTAACATTCCTAAATTATATTACGGCATCAGCAAAATTGAAAGAACAAAAGCAACAACATTTCTTGGAATTTGTATTGAATAATACTTATCTTTTATTTCTCATATTAATACAAATTCATTAAAAGCATCAAGTGGTCCAAGTGGTCGGTGTTGTTCTAAAAAAACTTAAACATGCCTTGCCTTCATCCGTTTTACAATTAATTTCTAAATCACTTTTTTGCCACTTTAATTTATGTTATAACCGTTTGGGTTTTTACTTCAAAAATTAATTTAAATTGTATTTATATTTTGCAAAAAAGAGCTTCAAGAGCAGTTTATAATGTGCAATACCACCATTCTGCTCCTCTTTTTGATTTATCTCATACAATTAATATTTATGACTTACTTACAAAAAATATTTTATTTATGTTTAAATTCAAACATAATCAAATTCCCAGACAAATTACCAAACTTTTAGTTCTGTTCATAATTATTATACCAGAAATAAATATTATAATGCTTATGATTGCTTAAATACGGAGGTTGGCAAGCATGATCCAAAATATGGAATTCTCTACCAGAAGAACTCAAAATTATTAATTTTATATCTTGTTTTAAGTTCAAATTACATGGATACATTGTTTCTATTATTATTGTTTAAGTTAATAATTTGTTTTAAGTTAAATTATAACTACATTCGTTAAGTCAAATGCATTTTTGGCTCAATATCATATTGTTTTTTTTACATGTTTCTTACCTTACTTAAATATCTTACCTGGACTCCAAATTTAAAGCTTAGTTAAAATGGATAATAATGAAAAGATTTTAAAATTTCGACAAAAAAATGACTTTGTATGAATCCTTTTAATGGTAATAAACAACACACTCAAAATTAGATTCAAATACCTATTAGAACATGATAAATAAACAAATTAGATTTTGGTATAAAACGTTCGCAAAATGGCCGACCAACTGACACGCCATCTTCATATGAAAGTTCTATACGCACGTACGTGATCGTCAAGTTTTAATTTGAAACACCCGGAGTTGTATCGACGACAGCAGTCGCTATGTGATTGGTTAATGAATTTCAATACAGGCCAATCACCGTCTTGTCTCGTTCGCGGACTGTGTGTAAACAAAATAAACAAATCCATCATATTTATACACGAGACTCAGGTGTAAGCCCCCTGTTGCTGCTGTCGTAGAAATATTTTACAAATAAATAATGTGTCTGCAAAGATTGTACGTGAAGAACCGAAGAAGGATGTAACTCACGCAGACTACAAAGTAGGCTAGGTCTAGTAGACTATTTCTTCTTCTAAATTCGCTAGTAGGTAGGCCTTAGAGTAGCCGCCGACGTACCTCCAGGAAGTGGTCAAGGCGGCACGTATAGTGGAGCAGTTAAAGCCATAAAAATAGCCAAGTTGTGCACTTTATTACCAAAGCATGAAACTTTCCACAAAGTTTTTTTGATGTATATAGATTCAAAATATCGGGGGGTGCCAAGTGTCCCACGTCCGGTATGGCGGCCATCTTGACTTCAAAATGGCCACCATAAAAACAAAAAGTGTTCATATCTTGGCAACTATAAACAGAAGAGACTTGATTCTGGTGTTAAATTGTTCACAAACCACATATTTCTATTTGCTCTTATGAAAAGTTTCGTCCAAAAATGACCGGAAATGACGTTTCTTCCAGTTTGACCTTTGACCTCTTATCTGTATATCTGAGTAACTACTGATCATTTTCAATCGATTTTGGTGTCATTTTGTTCAGAATATAGACATTTATATTTGTAGTGATGAAAAATTTTCACATAAAATGACTGGAAATACAATTTATAACCTTTGACATATATAATTATGTGAACATACTGTATGTGGTTTACATTGGTATAAATGCACCTAATTTTTATACCTAAATAAATGACACTTAACGCAAAAATGACCAGAAATTATTATTCTGAATTTTTGACTTTTGATGTGATAGGATAGGCATAAAGTATGACAGATCACTGAGCTCATCTATGCCGACTTGTTTGCTTAACTGTGATGTGTCAATCGTTAGATAAAAGTTTTGGTCCTCTCTCCTTCATCTTTTTTTTTTTTATGTATTATACCATATGTTGAATTGAATTGTGAGATGCCATTTGGAAAAATGTTTGATGTAAAGTAGCATTCTTTCGTTGGCCTCTTTGATGTTGCATATGAGACAAGTTCGGAAAGTTCTCATTTTCATGAGTTAAGAGAAGAGAACACCGTCTTTCAAAGTACTTACTACAAACTTATCCTGCATTTGTGCAGTAGACCTACTTTCATTAGTAAAAAACTCAGATAATTCTTGTTCATTTTCGTTGCATCTAAAAAAATGTACTCCATTTTTATGGTAATGGGTCTTTGCTGTAAACCTTTCATCAGAATCATTTTCCTCCATTTTTTAGCAAAATCCGAACCAAATCAATTATAATTATTCAAGTAATCCTCAAATTAGTGATATGGACCTACAATATACTGTTCTGTACAATACCTTTTTAGGCATCCACCTAGACTTTCACTTTGAAGGTCTTGGTCTCCAAATCATACAAGAAACAATGTCTGATTTAATCAATCAAAGTAGTGGATCCAGACAAAGAAGGGGGTGTAAGACCATCCACAGACAAATAAGGGGGTGTAAGACCATCCACAGACAAAGAAGGGGGTATAAGACCATCCACAGACAAAGAAGGGGATATAAGACCATCCACAGCCAAAGAAGGGGGTGTAAGACCATCCACAGACAAAGAAGGGGTGTAAGACCATCCACACACAAAGAAGGAGGTATAAAACCATTCACAGACAAAGAAAGGGGTATAAGGCCATCTACAGACAAAGAAGGGGTGTAGGACCGTCCACAGACAAAGAAGGGGTTGTAAGACCATTCACTGACAAAGAAAGAGGTATAGGACCATCCACAGACAAAGAAGGGGGTGTAGGACCGTCCACAGACAAAGAAGGGGGTGTAAGACCATCCACTGACAAAGACAGTGGTATAGGACCACTTACAGACAAAGAAGGGGGTATAAGACCATCCACAGACAAGGGGTGTAGGACCAATCACAGACAAAGAAGGGGGTGTAGGACCATCCACAGACAAAGAAGGAGAGGTAAGACCATCCCCAAACAAAGAAGGGTGTATAAGACCATCCACAGACAAAGAAGGGGTATAAGACCATCCACAGACAAAGAAGGGGTGCAAGACCATCCACACACAAAGAAAGAGGTATAGGACCATCCACAGACAAAGAAGGGGGTGTAGGACCATCCACAGACAAAGAAGGGGGTGTAAGACCATCCACTGACAAAGAAAGTGGTATAGGACCACTTACAGACAAAGAAGAGGGTATAAGACCATCCACAGACAAAGAAGGGGGTGTAGGACCATCCACAGACAAAGAAGGGGTGTCGGACCATCTACAAACAAAGAAAAAGAAGGGGATGTTAGACCACCCACAGACAAAGAAGGGGTGCAAGACCATCCACACACAAAGAAGGGGGGTATAAGACCACCAACAGACAAAGAAGGGGGTGTAGGACCATCGACAGACAAAGAAGGGGTTATATGACCATCCACAGACAAAGAAGGGGGTGTAAGACCATCTACACACAAAGAAAAGGGTGTAAGACCATCCACACACAAAGAAGGGGGTATAAGACCACCAACAGACAAAGAAGGGGGTGTAGGACCATCGACAGACAAAGAAGGGGTTATATGACCATCACCAGACAAAGAAGGGGGTGTAAGACCATCTACACACAAAGAAAGGGGTGTAAGACCATCCACACACAAAGAAAGGGGTTTAATACCATCAACAGACAAAGAAAGGGGTGTAATACTATCAACAGACAAAGAAGAGGGTATAAGACCATCCACAGACACAGAAGGGGGTATAAGACCATCCACCGATAAAGAAAGGGGTGTAAGACCATCTACAGACACAGAAAGAGGGTTAGGACCATATTAACCCAGGAAGCATACAAAAAGAAGATGCAATCAAAATAGGGGTACCACTTGGAGAACAATACATTGTAGAATAACTGAGGCTTAATTGTTGAAATAAAGGGTTCTTTGTAAGGTCATTAATAATATATTGATATAAACACGATCATCATACTAATTATTTGAAATTCAAATACAGTCTATCTCGAAAAGAAGCTCATACTATCACCTTTTTGAGGTTTTACGGTATTCCATACATGTATGTTATTTCCTCTGTCAAACTATTAAAACTTTTAGCGAATCAGAAGGTGCCAACATCGTTGAACTAATGGTACCACCAAGCACAATGTTTACCATTTGTATGTACTATATACAATTTAAGTCCATTAATCATTTAATATAATTACGCCTATCAGGTAAAAGTTCAAAATTAGGTGCATTTAAGACCAACAAAAACCACATACAGTATATTCACATAATTAAAAATCAATAAATAAATGTCAAAGGTCATAAATTGTATTTTCGGTCATTTTATGTGAAAATGTTCCATTACTACAAATATAAATGTATTCATTCTGAACAAAATGACTCCAAAATCGATTGAAAATGAATAGTAATTACAGAGATATACAAATACGAGGTCAAAAGTCAAACTGTAAGAAACGTCATTTTTGGACGAAACTTTTCATTAGAGCAAATAGAAATATATAGTTTGCGAACAATTTGAGACCAGATTTAAGTCTCTAATGTGTATAGTTGCCAAGATATGAACATTTTTTTATTTTATGGTGGCCATTTTGAAATCAAGATGGCCGCCATACCGGACGTTGGATACTTGGAACCCCTCGATATTTTGAATCTATATACATCAAAGAAACTTTGTGCCAAGTTTCATGCTTTGGTAATAAAATGCACGGCTTATGTCATTAACTGCTCTACTAGTAGACGTATGTACACGGCGATGTAAATAAAAATGGTAAGATCGTGTTAAACTTGTTTTTGGCTTTGAATTTTGTTACTGAATAATATACATACTAATGATTAAAATAGAACAGAGATGGGGCAGAGAGGCTTTATAGTTTATTATTATTTTATTTAGTAATTACATAATAAACCTCTTTCTGATTGTTACGGTACAAAGTCATAAATGTAATACTATACTTATAAATAGGTAGGATTGAATAAAAATAATAGTAAATTTTCATCCACTTATTGTTTTTATCTTTGCAGATACATGAAATGGCTTTGAAAAACTGTAATAGTAAGCCTACTAGTAATACTCCTATGTAAAGCACCTAGAGGGGTCAGTGATCCATTAGGCGCTATATAAATACTGTTTATTATTATTATTATTATTAATACAATTGTAAACATCAACACATTCTATGGCAGAAATAATGTATCAAAATGAGTTTACAACAAGCAGGATTTTTTAAACGGGACATAAATTACTTTTGAGGCCTGAGTCATACATTTTAATTCCATCAACACCAGTCAGCTCCATCATGGATGGATTATTTCGTAAATTTTCATTGTATATAGATTTGGCTAAATAAATAGTATATACAAAAGGAGTATATAGTCGCTTATTTTTCTGTATACCAGACTCGCTATTTGGATGGTTAAAAACAAACACTATATGATGCACTGCTACTGGTGTAATAGATTCTTAAATTTTTATTAACAGCACCAGCATGTCTGGTAGTATAGTACCATTGTTAGAGTATGACTGTAACCATAGCATTCAAGGCTAAAGAATTATTATGCATATTTTACTATTCGTCATAAGTTTTTAGTTCTGTAATTTTAATTGTCTACGCTCATTCTATACTTTGTATATTAGCATAAAATACTGCATGTTTCACTATCGAGCAAGCATGATCCAAGTAGCATCTATATCAAGTACGCTTGGAATCTTTCTATTCACCTTGAAAAAAAGAAAATGCACAAGACAGTTTAATTAAGGACAGAAAGACAAATGTATACGTTCTATATTCCATATCACATGTTTAGGCTTGAATAAATATCTTATTTTCAAACTTTTGCATTCTTCTTACTCATCTCATCCATTTTTGTCTTGGTGAAAAGGGAGGGTATTTTATATTCTTCTCCCGCCGAGTTTATAGCCTCTCAACCCGAACACGAATATTATAGAATAATGACAATTGTCAAAAGAACGTTTTTAATCAATTTTTATCGTCTGGTTATTGCCATGTTGTAGTTATTTTATATATTTAAAATCCTTTTTTTTAATGTAAAATAACGAATGCATATATGGTTTTAAAAACATCAATATCAATCATTTTATGTATATATATAGCAAATGTTTTTATTACAACTACTTTTAACGTTGTAACATATAAACGAGGGTAGAAAGTATGCTTAACATATATAATATTTATAACAGAGTATGATAATAAAGTGGGAACGAACCCACACAAGGCAAAAATGTAGGCTTGATCAACAGATACTTTATTATACTAAAATAAATTTAAAAAGGTTATGGCAACGCTCAGTCTGTTACCTTAATATATTATAATTTGACTCCATTCCAATCAATAAAATGAATTTGCTTATCCCATCTATCAATTATAATAGTAAAACTGTAATATAGACCTGAAGGTAGGTAAGAATACTAACGAATTGTTTATATTATACTGTATTAATAATATATGGCATAAATCAATACAGTTTTTATACGCTATGGAGGTTAAAAAACACCTTGATACAAACTCAAATACTAGGTCTAGCCCGTTAGCGATTTTTTTTTTCGTACATAAGTTAGGGACCCCATGTGAAAGATAGCCGAACTACTTCCTAAATATAACTAAACCTAACCCTCTAAATAATCTCTCTCTCACTACAAAGTAAAAGAAGTAGCTCATGGGAGTCGAACCCCATACATCGACATGTAAAGTCCATAGTCTTATCAACTCGACTAGCGAATTGTAGTTAGCTTAATTCTTACGTCACACTTGTGGATATGACTAATGAATATTCATGTTTATTTTGTGACGTTTCACGAGGGGTCCCCAACTTATGTACGAAAAGAAATATCGCGGCCCGTTAGACCATTTATTAGAGGAAATCCACCTATATTCACTGTACTGTAAGAATCCTAATATTTATGAAACGGTGTTGCCTAGCTAGGCCTTTCCTAGACCATGCATGGAATAATCAAATGATATTATAATAATGTCTTAGTCATATCCAAGGTCAAAATAACGAAAACATATAAAAATGAGTTACCGTAGTGTTTACCTACCGTCAACCGTCCCGAAATTGCTGAAAATGTTAAAAAATGTTGATAATTTTTTAAAAACATTTATGTTTTCCCCCAAGTATTAATATCCAGTGTTAAATAACGAAAAAATAAGAGCATGAGTTAGTGTTTACCAACCGATATCGTGAGCTAAAACATAGTCGTGTTTGCACGCAATTAACACTTTAGGCGATCTTGTCAAATGTAAAGCACCTTCAGCCGTTTTGCTATTCAATATTGAACTTGATTTTGCTGATAGGGCATTGACCAGGTTCCTCTTTCACCCCTCCAAATCGTAAATTAAAAATACGTGAGTATCGTTCATATCGTTCACGGTTTATCATAATAGCAAACACTTTTACTTGGAATGGTCAAGTCTTCGCAAAAGTTGATGTAAGACGAGACAGATTATGTCACGAGTTACAGGTACTGATATATTATGGTTTTTATTCGTTTTATCTTGCATATAAATACATTGTATAATCCGGGTTCTAAAATGAAAACAAACAAATGAAAATGAAAAACTCACAAAGAGATTGTTCTTTCTGAGTAAAATATTTGAAAACGAGATAATGATCATAATGAGGATCATTGTCAAGTGTATAGAAAGAAAATTAATGAAAAAAGGAGGTAATACGGAATTCAAAAATGTAAAAATGTTACTGATGAACTGTATCACTGTAACGACATTTGGAATAAACTAAAATGTGTTAAATAATATGATTTTATGTAATGACATAAGATTATATGAATGTGAATAAAGTGGTGTTTGCGCCACAAAGAGAAAAAGAAGCAGTAACGCAATTGACAATTTGAAATAATACAATAATGTTTATTGAATAAATTGACTGGTATTTTTACTAACTTATTATTATAATAATAATATTTATTCGGTCATCAATGTAAAAATAACCAGGAATGAGAATAGGCTAAAGCCCAAACAGATTCTGCACTCACTCCATACAATACAATCAGTTAAAGATAAAACCATATACAAGAAAATTATGTGTACTTTAGTTCAATTTCAGTTGTTTTTATGTTGATTTCATATATTTGTGTTTCTTTATTATTAGTGTTTTAAAGAAATGATACCTCTTAGAAAAAAAGATTAATATTATTGTTGCTTATACTTTTTAATGCAAATAATATACCGAACGAAGCGAGCTCACCTTCTAGTATACATTACATTGAAAATAACATCGTTTTACAACTACAGTACAAAGTACATACACATTAACGTGATTTCCAATTAATCTTAAATCACTTTTTATATTCGTTTCTTTTTATATGTATTTTTAAAGATTTATGTATGTTTTTACTTTGTTTTATTACAATTAATCTTCAACCATCTTGGTTAAGACCTTCTTGAATTTTCTACGCTTGCTGATGCAATTGTTTTCATTCCTTCCTGTTTTTAAGCTCAGCATAACATTATTATATCAGTGAGATTGGTTCGTTTTAAGTTCGTTTCCCGTAATTTCAACCATGTTTTGTAAAAGTATAAATGCTGCTAAAGTTAACACTTCGTTGTAACTATGTTGAATATGTCTTTATTAAACTGATCTTTATGTATATTAACCATATATCCATTTACTTAAAAGTTGTTTCCAATATCATTTTACACGTTTCCACAGTAAAATCAATAATGTGACCCAAAAAGGTTGCATAATGGTGATTCAATAATTATTTTGTATTTATGTAACTTATTGTTTGATATTAAAATACCAAATAAAATTGTTTTTGTTTACAAAATACTTTTACCATTATCTCTTTAAGTGAAGCAACAAAGAAGCAAGACACCCGTTAAAATTGGCCTTGTTTCATCATCTAAAACAGAAGCCGTCGCACACTGGAAACAGCATCAAGTTACAAGAACAGTACGTAAACAACGGGTGGTTTTTACCAAAGAACAGCTTTTTCACCTAAATCAGATATTCGCTCAAAAGAAATATTTATCTGCAAGAGAATTATATAATATTGCAATACAACTTAAATTAAAGCAAGAAGAGGTAAAAAACTGGTTTCAGAATAATCGCGCCAAGATAAGAACAAAAAATAATTCACAAAATTTAGAATTAACTCAGTCATACTACATGTATGAGCCAGGCATGATTGAGTGTTCGATATTGAATTGTTTTTATCATAATAATGGGTGCTATACTATGCTATATCCTATTATAGGTCATAAACAGTAAATTGTATAGAACTAACCGATTGATTTCGGTACTCTTTTAATATACATCTTCATTTAACTTTATTTTAATAAAGATGACTATTATGTTTTATGATTATGGTTTATTAGAATCACAGTTTTGAGAAAAAAGAAGTCAAAAAGATATCTCTAGTAGGCCTATCCTACTGCTGCATGTATCAGTCCCGGCTACAAAATGATTATCCAGCTTGTTTTTTTTTATTAAGTTCACCAATCTAAATGAGTGCAAACTACTTCTAAGATACCGCCAAATTGGTATTAGTACATTGAAATTGTAAAATGTTCTTTCTTTTATGGTGTTTCCAAATATTTACTGTATAAATAAAATCCAAAACCAACATTACTGAAATAACACTGCTGTGGGTATCTTGTATTCAATGGTATGTAGATCTTAGATAATAATGCATAGAATAATATTTCAATTTGAGTAGTAGTAACAGTAAAATAATAATCTTTAATATAATAATAATCTTTAATATAATAATAATCTTTTTATATGCAAAAAAAAGGGAAATCTTTTCAGGTTATTTATTACATTTTCTTTTTGTTGTTCATTAATAAAATATATTTGTTGTTTGATTAAAGTAATAAGATTAAAAAAAACTTTCTAATTTCTTTGTAGTATGGACATGGACAAAACAAACATTGCATTTGCAAACTTTACACATCGTGTTTCCCTTTAACTTCCTGTCAATCTTCCCTTTTTGTTTTCAATATCTAAAATTCCCTATATTAACTTAGTCATGATTTGTTAAACTTTAAGTTTTAATATCAATATGAAAATCTTGATTTAGATAAATTTATTTGCAATATTTCAACCTTAAAGAAAGTTCGTTTTTCTCGATTTGCCTTTCAATATCCTGTAGACGTAATATTTGTCTAGCAAACGATCTTCTACATGCTGTGCCATCCAAACATATCCAACTCGCATTCTTTACTTGCATCGCTCAACATTCTTCGTTTCTCTCAAAATTATTTTTTTTTCTCTTAACTAATCAAAACTCGTAGCAGTTTGATATGAATCTTACTTTACTAGTGTTTAAGATATATAACCATAAACGAATAGTATCTAATATGCAAGGAACATTCATCGGAAAACGCCCCACTACTGAAAGATTTGTGGAATTACTTCCGATTCCAAGGGCATATTCAAACATTGTGTGTGCACCATTTCAACACTCTTTAAACTGTGACATCCCCATATTTCGTATTAATAGGTGAGTATTGATATTACTTTTTTTTAATTTTTTTTTATTTCATACTCATCCAACAGCGAGTAACCCGCCAATTACAGACTACATAAACAAAGACTTATTATTAAGTCTTTGGGAGTGGAGTTGTAAATTGTCATGAGAAAAAAACCCTGACATATGACAGGACTTGAACCCAGGACCCTTAGATTGGTAGCCAAGCATCATAACCACCAAGCCACAGCTCCACTCCATTTCAAATTAAATAATATGGTCCCATCATTAGGAGGTAATTAAGTATTTAAAGTTAGTTAGTATCTATAGTATTATTCTATTCCCCAAGATAGTTAAAAGAACCAATGTCAATGGAGTTTCTTTTATAAACCATTGTTCAATAGTTTTTAGTTTACCCCCCCTCCCACCCCACAATTTTTAATGCTTTAATATTTTTCTACATTTACCGTGAATCCCTACGGTGGCCCACAACTGCCACGCACACTATATAAATCATATTAGTCACACAATTAAAGAAGGAATCACACAATTAAAGAAGAAATCACACAATTAAAGAAGGAATCGTATATAAACAAAAGAAAGCATGAAAATATAAAACGAAATGCACAAATAAAGAAGAAACGCGCAATTAAAGAAGAGCTAAGCACAATAAGAAGTCCGCAACAAATTCGAAAGCTCCTCCCACAATTAAAGAAGTCCGCAACATGGGGTCAAATGGAAGAAAATCAATGACTGGAAATGAGTCTATGAAAAGTTTACAAACATTTCATCATCATGGCGCCAGCCATGAGTAGCCAACCGATTAAAGATGTGTTGAATAACCTAAAATTAATTCATCTTTTAACAAATTTTGAGAGAGAAAGGGTAAATTATTATTATTAAATGTTAGGCTGACACTAGGCTAGGGAGGCCTAGCTAGCCTAGGCCATAAATCAAACCTTTTCTCTCTCAAAATGGTCAAATTGCAAGTTCTCTAACACATTAATCAGTGTCAATGAAATGATTAGTCATATATTGAAATAGCCTTCAAATTCATTTAATTCAACCAACCAAACACTCTACATGCTGCATCTATATGTTTTGTAAACTTTTCATAGACTCATTTCCAGCCGTTGATTTTCTCCCATTTGATCCCATGTAAAAGGTTAGAATTTAATTGCGCCGTATAAAAAAGGGCCAAATCAAAAAGAGCCGAACGTAATGCAGAAAGAGCCGAATAAAAAAAGGGCCGAATTAAAAAGAGCCGAGCGTAATGGTAAATGGGCCGAATAAAAAAGAGCCGAATGCTGAAAGAGCTGCGTAATGGTAAATGGGCCGAATAAAAAAGAGCCGAATGCTGAAAGAGCCGAACGTAATGGTAAATGGGCCGAATAGAAATGCGACAAATGCTGAAAGAGCCGAACGTATGGTAAATGGGCCGAATAGAAATGCGCCGAATGGTAAAAGAGCCGAACGTAATGGTAAAAGAGCCGAATAGAATTAAAATTTGCTGCCGGAGAGAGCGATGGCGTTCCATACTTTTCAACCTTATTTTTGTAGTTGAGCCTCTTGACCTCAAAATGTATTTTATTCCTACACCAAGATAATATAGTTCCACATACCATGTGCTTGTTTACTAAGAAAAATATTAATTTTAAGTGCTAAAAAAACAGTTTTATCCCGATATGAGGCCTTTTATGATTCGAATATTTCATAGTAACAACCCATCTACCATGAAAAATATCTGTTTTGTCCATTTTAAAAATAATTTTTGGAAAATTCCGAGAGGCTCAACTACCAAAACGCCATTTTATGGTATGATGTCATCGCAAGCCAATCAAACCTTCGCATTCGACCGCTCCACATGTCTCACGGTTGAACGATTGTCACATGGTGTCAGGCCTGTCCAATTACACGGCCGGGAAAATAATGCATTGAAATTCTTCGAATGAGGTTAAATAAACACTCTTTTTTTTTAATATAATAAATAAGTACTATCATATTTGATTGAATTTTACAATGTTGATATACAAAATATATTACTTAAAACCGTGATTTTATATAATTATTTTTACGAAAAAAATGACTAGTTCATGCAATTGTCGACTGAGGGCGCAATTTGTTTACATCATTCGTGGCTAAAAACGATCATTTTCGGCGATGTTTTAAACCCTATATTTCGAAAACTACAAGTCATATTTTCATAATTCTTTCTTTATTATAATATTGATACAAAATACTAACAGGCAATGTATAACTTGTTTGCAAAATATTAACTTTTAATTTTACATCGTTATCCCTAATACTACTAGGCCTACTACTACTAGCCTAGCCTAATAGGACTAGCAGGCCTAGCTACTCTAGGGCCAGGCCTAGCTAGGCCCTAGGCCCTATAGCATAGAGGGCCTAGTAGGCCTAGTAGGCCCTAGCTAGACCTGTGCTCTCTAAAAGCCTACATAGAAGCAGCTTTCCGGCTTAGTTAGCCTGGCCTTGAGTAGGCTAGCCTACTACTAGTACTACTAGGTAGGCCTAGCCTAGTATTACTCTAGTAGGCTACCTAATTAAAATTATGCCGTGGCTAAAGATACGGTACCGTATTCTAACTTCTGTTTACTAAAGGTACGGTAAAATTGCATTACGTCATAACCAGCCAATGGGGTGCTGGTACGTGTGTGACGTCATCGTATAAGGACTTTGTGGATTTTTTTCGTATCGCGAAAACAGTGATCAACCGCATTTTCTTTATGCTTCATTTATCGATATTATCGCCGTCGTGTGTGATAAAAACTAAATGTAGCCTACGTCTGTTATTATTATTGAAAAGCCAAAACATGTTGATTTTAATTCTAGAATACAGAAAACCGTTTCAAAAGAGGCCTAGGCCTACTTACTACGTACTATAACCTCATTATATGAGTTTGTTTGTGTAGGGAAAGCGATGCCAGGCTGGGGCCAACTGCATGTGTGCGCTAATTTCTGTAACTCGTCAGCCCTGGGGCTACTGTCTAAATCATAGTATTTGAGGGCCCCTTTATATACAACGGATGCGATATGAAAAAAAGTCCTTATATGATGACGTCACACACGTCCCACCACTCCATTGGCTGATTATGACGTAATGCAATTTTACCGTACCTTTAGTAAACAGAAGTTAGAATACGGTACCGTATCTTTAGCCACGGCGTTAAAATTAGGCCCAGGCTCTACGCCTAGCTTGGCCTTCTAGGCCTCCTATATATTATTAATATATTATTTAATTATTATTAATTTTAGTTTTAATAAATTTACAGTATTCATTACAAAAACTGTAAATTAATATTATGAGGATTATATACAGTATATACCCTATATGTATGCAATGACATAATAGGGAATATTATATGTAATAATTACAATATAAATAATAATGACAAAAGCATCATATATTAACATTTGGTTTTGCTCATCACTGCATATTTAAATTAGTATGCAATCATATTACATTTAATAAGTTAAGTTAATTTTATAAAATTGTTATAATAATTATTAATGTTATACTATTGACATTGTAGGTACATATATAGCAGCAACCTGAAGTGGCTAAGCAGATTTGGACCATACCTACCATCTATATAGGTAAGATTATTTTACTGTTCAAGAACTAGCAAATATTAAATTGGATGTTAAACAGTTTACCATGCTATTAATTTGTAATATTAACAATCAATCACTACCACTGGCTGGGTAGGCTTTTTATTTTGATATACTAGCTAGACCTGTGCTCTCTAGCACTAGCAGCCTAAAGAGAAGCAGCTTTCCAGCTTATTTAGCCTTGCCTAGAGCAATAGGCTAGGTATAAGTAGGCTACCTAATTAGGCCTAGGATCTACGCCTATATATTATTATTTAATTATTATTAATTTTAGTTTTAATATATTTACAGTATTTATTACAAATAATGTTTATTATGAGGATACCTGGCTATATATACCCTATGCAATGACATAGGGCATACGCCTACAGTACCCTGTATGTAATAATTACAATAAAAATAATGAATTTTAATAATCGTTTTTGCTCATCACTGCATATTCAAATTAGTGTGTATGCAACCATAGTAAATTTGATAAGTTTATTGGTTATCCGCCTCAAGCGGATAAGCCCTTGGAATTGTTGTGTTTCTTTTTTTTTTTCTTTTTTTATTCTTCTTTCTTTCCGCCACTTTTGTACGCGACATTTCTCTGCAACGTGTTAACATAAAATGTTGTAACTTGGTAAACATTTAGACATTTAACTGAAGATGTGCAGCCAAGCTTTTTTGCGAGGTCAGATCCACGTAGCGTAAGTTACGCGCGATTTTCTGAAAATCTTAAATTGATCATAACTTCGAAACCGATAAATATTTTTTAACGTAACTTTCAGCCACGTTTTCTTCACATCAATGGCTAACTTTTTCGATCTTTAGCACATTTTTGAACACGAGAAAGTTTGCGCGTAAATTGCGTTTGAAATTTTAAAATGTTCCAAATTTGTACACGCTGTTTCTCTGCAACGCGTTAACATAACATGTTGTAACTTGGTCAACATATAGACATTTAACTGTAATTGTGCAGCCAAGCTTTTGGACGCTGCAAGAGGCGCGTATCGTAAGTTACGCGCGATTTTCTAAAAATCTTAAATTGATCATAACTTTGAAACAGATTTTTTAACGTAATTTTCAGCCACGTTTGCTTCACATCAATTGTTAACTTTTTAAACCCTACCGAATTTTGTAACATTCGAAAGTGCGCGCGTAAACGGCGTTTGAAATTTTAAAATGCTTGAAATCAATTTCTGATTAAATTAGAGCACGATTCAGGTCATTTTAAGCGTTTAAAAATTGCCACTGGTGCGCACATTTTTACGCGCTCACGGCGCAGGGAACGCGTATGACCCTTTCTTTTGCATAAATTGTGTTTTTCAAACTTCGGTTAACACTTTTACGTTATTTTATTCACGTTTCCACTTGAAATGACGTTCTACAAGCACGTTAAACTTGACCGGTTGCGCACGTAAAACGTTAAAAAATGTGAAAATGTTGCAAAATATGTCTACTTTTAAATATGATACAGTTCATCAGAACGCCAGGTTACCCCTATTTTTTATTTTATTTTCTTACAGTGTATGAATCATAGGTGTGATTTATTATAGTGTTGAATGTTAAAACGTGTTTGATGGCTACATTATTTGCATATTAAATATAATTTTTGAAATTGTTATCATCAAACAAACAATAACATTTTCAAAGAGCAGAACAATAAACAAAACTTTTATATTTTTTCTTCACATGTTGAATATATAAAACTTGAAAGTATGCACTTTCGTAATATGTTTAAAATTTGTGAAGATTTCATAATACTAATAGTTAAACTTATGATTTAGTTTGATATGTAATAATGAACTTCCATCGAGGGGTGTTCACGACATACCGAATGAACGAGTAATTTTTCTTCGGATTTTCTTTAGCAGGAGTTCATATGGCTCGATATGTAGTGCAACCGACTTTGGTATCAGAGGTACCGGGATCGAATCCCATCACGGGAAAGCAATTAAATAAAAGGATTTATTAGGCTATTACACTGAAAGGGCAGTTTTAATTTCGAATAGGCTACTTTTTGGAAAAGGCATAGCTGAAAAGTACTTGAATGCGCAAGATACGTTTTGTTGCGGGCGGATAACCAACTCGTCCTAAAGTGACGAGTTTAAGTTCTAGTTTTAATTAATTCTTATAATAATGTTATACTATATTTTAAGGTACATATATAGCGGCAACCCGAAGTGGCTAAAACATTTTGAACAGATTTGGAACAATACCTATACCTACCATCTATATTGGTAAGTTTATTTTACTGTTCAAGAACTAGTAAATTTTAAATTGTGTTTACCATATGCTATTAATTTGTAATATTAACAATAAATTATTACCACTGGCTGGATAGGCTAGGCCTATATTATAGGCCCTATTTTTATTTTAATATACTAGCTAGACCTGTGCTCTTTAGCACTAGCAGCCTACAGAGAAGCAGCTTTCCAACTTATTTAGCCTAGAGCAATAGGCTAGGTATTAGTAGGCTACCTAATTAGGCCTAGGCTCTACACCTATATATTATTATTTAATTATTATTAATTTTAGTTTTAATATATTTACAGTATTTATTACAAATATTGTTTATTATGAGGATACCTGGTTATATATACCCTATGCAATGACATAGGGCATATACGCCTACCCTCTATGTAATAATTACAATATAAATAATGAATTTTAATATTCGTTTTTGCTCATCACTGCATATTCAAATTAGTGTGTATGCAAACACAGTAAATTTAATAAGTTAATTTTAATTAATTCTTATAATAATGTTATACAGTACTATTTTTTAGGTACATATATAGCGGCAACCCGAAGTGGCTAAAACAATTTAAACAGATTTGGAACAATACCTATACCTACCATCTATATAGGTAAGTTTATTTTACTGTTCAAGAACTAGTAAATTTTAAATTGTGTTTATCATGCTATTAATTTGTAATATTAACAATCAATCACTAACACATGTACAGTACAGCAGTAGTACTATCAATCAATAGTAATTGAAATATTGACATACTATAGTATTACTTTTACATATTTATTATTATATTAGGCATTGTTAAAAGGAAATTAATACAATGCATTGCAATATTCCTTTAACATTTAAAAATGTACAATATTTTATGATCATTAATGTTAATGAATCATTCTTTGTTGGCTTTCTTGCATTTGTTGGGTTTATTATTTCATTTTGTATCATTGGAGATGTGAAAATAGCATGTACTGCCAAGTCATGGGCTTCAATTTAATGCAGCAATCGATTTATGTATATTAATGTATGGATGTTGGTTTGTTTGTTTTTTCGTCATTGTTTTGTCAGTTTGGTGAAGTTGTGAAATTTATAAATAAAAAAAAAAAGAAATCATAATACAAATTCAGTTAAGTATGATTTTTGCACACCGAGAGACGCACCCCCTGGCGCATATACCGATGTGGTCTTTCGTCAGTATTCATCAAGATCAAGATTAGTACTTTGGAATTCTTTCCTATTTAAGCTATTTCTTATCTGACTTGAACGACAACACATTATGATAAATTGATAGTACAAATCACATCCACGTCAAATAGTGATAATGGGAAATTAAGTGTTCCGAGAGCCTTTTTAATTTAAAAGTTAGCCAGAGCCTTTTTCGATAGGCTATAAATAGAAAGTTACCGAACATTTCGAGCGACGCGAGTTCTGACTTCCGTATTTTATAGGCTGTCTAAATTTTCTTTTTAACTCGTTTATATTAAATTATATTGCTGTTTAATTGATTTCTGTGTATTAGGAATATTTATATTAAACAAAAACCACAACAGTACCAATTTTTGTTGATTATGGATTCATTTATTCGAATTCTAAGATAAACGTCTAAGCCAAGTGTAAGCGTAAACAAAGCGAGTCATACGACGAAAACAAGAAAGTGAAAACTAACTAGTTTGTTAAAATAGTTAACATTAATTTGGAATTTTTAAATGAAATTCTGAAAACGGTATAATATAGTCTTATATGTATTTTCTAAGATTTCCAAAAATAAGCTTGGTGTTATTTTTCAAACAAATTCTATAAGGAGTTGAATATAGGTCTGTTTTAAGCGAAAGCACGGTGCGCGTAGGCCTAGGGAGACGCGGCAGGGCTGGAATAATCGTTTTCTTAGGCGCGGCGAAGAGAATGAGGAAAGATGCGCTTCATCATTGGCCCCTCGATTGTTATTCTTGTTAAGTGGCTCATTCATAATCTTAAAATATGAGGACAAAGGGCTTAGAAATTTTGAAATAAAGTGTTGAACTTTCATTTTTCTTAAAATTATTAAGAAGTGGGTGGTGGGGCTGTCTGCAAGCTAGGCCTGGACTGTTTAAATTGGTAAAATACTATAAAATCAATACATTCTTGGGGCTAAATAATTAATGAAATTTCACGATTCCCTTCTTTTTATTATAATAATGGAGCAATAAATGAAATACACACCATTTAACATAAAACCTTTAATATTATCACAAATTAGACAACAAGTTTTGTACATCAAATTAACATCTTTTGTACTAGGCCTTTTTCTATTTATATTTATAATGATTATTTATTGCCGATTTATAAGATTTATAACTTTATAAGAATTACCGCACAACAACCAACCTCCGCTTGAACCTTTAAATAAGTAAATTAGGAAAATATCAAGTTTTTAAAAATTAAATGTCCTTTGGCAATAAAAATCTGTAGATATCCATAAAATTACTGTATGTGTTGTTTCACATATGCCGGTAAATTAATGAGAAATTGTTGTTGATTAATGCTATTTCTATTGTATTGAAGTATGCAGACAGCTTAATAAGAACATCCCTCTGTGATCTGTAAAAAAAAAAAACATTAATAAATTAATAATAATCATTATTTAGTCTAAATATTTGTAATCATTTATTTTTATTTCCTTAGGCCTAGGCCTATAAATACGCGCGCCTGACAATGAACACGCGCCAACAATACACGCACTACTCCACTATAATAACAGGCTAAAGCCTAGCTCTCTTACCTGTAAACTAGGCATAGACTATATTGATTTTTAAATAAAATAAAAGAGGCTTTGTAAAGTTGTATGATTAAAAACAACTTTCCTATATATTATATAATGTTCTTATTATTTTAAAAAGCAACATTTTTAATCTTATGGTGTAAAAAAATGATATTAGCTACAACCATGTGTTCCATTTTCAGCAGTAAAATAACCAAAAAGGCACATGTTTAAGCAGCCATTAAAAAAAAATAAAAAATAACACCAACGAGATTTTTTTATTAACTACTATTGAAAAATTAAATATCCAGAAAATATAAAACCCACCTTCTCAAAAAATTAGGTTGTTTTATTACAGCCTCAACAAGTTAGACGAAATTTTAACATTCGAATACCCTAAAATTGTTTAAAAACATCGGTGTAATTCACCCTTGTTTGACACAGATATAATGGCTTTGTCGATAAAAAAACAATATCACGTGGTTCGTAGATGCTGTGTCAAAAAGGTTTTCATGAATTATTCATTAGTAAATAAAACCAAAAGTTCCAATTGGCCAGTTTGCAAAAACTTAATATTTATTTTTAAAAACAAAGTTGCTTCCGGGTAATTGTTCACGCTGTCTCGTGTGCAAAAACGATTCGCTGCCGATAGAGGGCTCACTACTTTTTTTCCCTGGTGAATTGAATGTGAAATATTGAAGAAATTCATAATAAAATTGTAATAATATATGTTTCTATTCTATAATAAATAATAACGACATGCATATATTTCGGGCGACAACGTTGATTGGGGTGCATGCAACAGATGATTTATTGCGCGATTATTTTTTATATTTTAAAACATAATGTTTAATATTTGGTTACCCTCACATTTACAATTATGACCTGTAGGCAGTAAGCAGTAGCTCAAAAGAGGCTTAGAAGGATTTCTTTTCCACCTCTTGGATCAACATTTTGAAAGTTGATATTGTGAAATGACTAATGTTATTGTTACCCACAATATATCAAAATTTCTCTTATTTTCATATTTTGAGCAATGGCTTCTCAAACGTACCCAAATACTGCAAAAACGGCACTTTTTGAAGTCTGGGGTTACTTTTATGGGCCAAAATCTTTAAAGGTCATTTTTCAAATGTTATACTTTCTCTGTGAATAGTCTACTAGTATATTGTGTACACTTATCGACAATTTTAAAAATAAGTATTTCGTATGTGAGGAAAACTGAAAAATTAAAATTATTTAGTTGTAATTGCACTTTTCAAGATTTTTAAGACATAATATCTTCGTAACTAATTGACATACCATATATATTATTCGAGAGGGTTGTCAGGCAGCTTTAGGAATTTTTTATTTATGAAGGTGCAAAAACTGAGATTTGGCTAATTTTATAGATAATTTTAATATTCTTCGTTGTTTGAGCAGTTATACAGTATCTTGATAATCAACTCTTACTATGTATATATATAATTATATATTCATGCAATGGGTGTCCTAGTGAGTTAGTGACACACAAGTGAAGTTTCAACGCAAATGAAATTATTATGCAATAGTATGATTGTAATGTAACTGCATTTTTAGGTGATCATTTAGAATAAAATGATCACCTATTGTTATTGTATCAAATCTTTATTTTTAGTTTTCCGCATTGAGCGGATAACTCCTTGTAATTGTATGAAATCATCTTTTTTTTTTTTAGTTATCCGCTTAGTAGCGGATAACTCCTTGTGATTGTAGTGGATCAATATTTTTTTTTTTAGTTATCCGCTTAGTAGCGGATAACTCCTTGTGATTGTATTGGATCAATATTTTTCTGTATTATTCTTCTTTCTTTCCTTCCTTTTTGTGAGACGCGTTTCTCTGAAATGGGTAAACATAACATTTCATAACTTTGTCAAAACATGGGCATTTATGTGAAGTTGTGCACCTCCTATTTTGAATGACGTCAGAGTTGCGCAATGTGACTTACGCGCGATTTTATGATTTTTTATGATTGATCTTAGATTAAAAACCAAGCATAATTTTTTTTTTTACAATTTCTGAAAATTTAAGTCATATCAAGGGCAATCTTTCTGTTGATTAAAAATGGCATGTTTTACAAGAAGTTACGCGCGCACGTGCATTTAAAATTTTAAAATGCGCAAAATTAATTTCTAATCAACTTTTTACGCCATTCATGACATTTTGCGCATGTCAAAATTTCCCGCGCACGCGAACAATTTTACACGTGCAGTGCGCACGCAGCATGAAAATCATGTTTTTTTCTATTAAATTGTGATTTTCCAGCCTTTCCTAGTCATTTTTAAAAAGATTAACATCATTTCAAATTAAAATGACGTCATACGTACACGTTGATTTAGACCATTTGCGTGCGTTGTAGTTGCAAAAGTTACAAAATATTGTCAAAATTATGCCTATTTTGAATCTATTATAACTCCTCAGGATCAACCGTTACCCCTGATTTTTTAAATTTAATATGAAAGCAGTTATGTTGTAGATATGAATTCATGCAGAATTTTTTCTTCACGGATGTTGTGACGTCATCATATGGCCACACAAATGTAAAATATAGGATTTTTGTCTCTTTAGTTATTGCTCATCACATTCAATGGAGCGCATCACGCTTATCCATCTTCCATTTTCACCGAGATTTTAACATTGTCTAGGTCAATCAACTATCTTTCGCATGAGTTAAACATATTCTAATTTTGATGACGTCATCATGCCTAAAAATTTTAATTACGTGGGTCATTAATTTCATCTTTACAGTAAATTTTAATCTGTTATAGCTCGTAAGAATAAAATGTGATAATCACGATTAAAACGTTTTCTGGAAGCTATTGGATTGTAGATACGAATTCATGTAAACATTTTGCCAATCAGATGTAGTGACGTCATCATATGGCCAGTTGAATAAAAAAAGTTGTATTTTTATATTTTGCGTCATAGTTCATCACATTTAAAAGAGCGCGCATCTATATTTCACGTATCCAAATTTCTTCTACAGGTTAATATGTTGTTGCTGAGATAATATCCTTCCGAAATTGTTATTTTAGTGTTTCATTTTGATACCGTCGCCATGTTAAAAAATGGTATAAATGACGGGTCCCGTAATTTCACCTATTCTACACTGTATGTAATATGTATACAGATTATACTGTTTATACTGATACTATGATACAAAATTGACAGAATTCAGCACTAACAACATATCATATTCTTCAGATCAGATCAGGTCATAATGCCATTATCTTTTTCTGTGTGCAAAATTCCAACGAGTATGACGTGCACGTGGCGTTTGTCGTGCGGATAACTAACTCGTCAAAGTGACGAGTTTCATGTCTAGTTAGTTATCCGCTTAGTAGCGGATAACTCCTTGTGATTGTATTGGATCAATATTTTTCTTTTTAGTTATCCGCACTTGGCGGATAACTCCTTGTTATTGTATGGGATCAATATTTTTTTCTGTATTATTCTTCTTTCTTTCTCGCTATTTTTGTGTAGAGCGTTTCTCTAAAATGTGTAAACATAACATTTTATAACTTTGACAACATGTGGGCATTTACGTGAAGTTGTGCACCTCCTATTTTTGAATTACGTCAGAGTTGCGCAACGTGACTTACGCGCGATTTTATGATTTTTTATGATTGATCATAGATTAAAAACTAAAAGTGATTTTTAATTGACACTTTGTGAAAGTTTAATTTATATCATGCGCTAACTTTCTGTTTGAAAAAAATTGCGTGTTTTACACAAAGTTACGCGCGCACGCGCATTTAAAATTTCAAAATGCGCAAAAATAATTTCTAATCAACTTTCTACGCGTTTCATGTCATTTTAAGCATGTACAAAATTACCGCGCGCGCGAAAAATATTACGCGCACGGTGCGTATAGAGCATGAAAATCATGTTTTTTTCTCTTGAATTGTGATTTTCCAGCCTTTCCTAGTCATTTTCAAAAAGATTGACATCATTTCAAATTAAAATTACGTCATACGAACACGTTGATTTAGCCCATTTGCGCGCGTTTTAGTTGAAAAAGTTACAAAATGTTGTCAAAATTATGCCTATTTTGAATGTTTTATAGCTTCTCAGGATCAACGATTACCCCTAATTTTTTTAACTTAATATGTAAGCAGATATGTTGTAGATATGAATTCATGCAGAATTTTTACCTCACGGATGTTGTGACGTCATCATATGGCCACACGAATGTAAAATATAGAATTTTTTTGTCTTTCGTTATTGCTCATCACATTCAATGGAGCGCATCACGCTTATACGTATTTCTTTTTCTCCGAGATTTTAATATTGTCTAGGTCAATCAACTATCTTTCGCATGAGATAAAAATATTTTAATTTTTATGACGTCATCATGCCTAAAAATTTTAATTACGTGGGTCATTAATTTCATCTTTACAGTAAATTTTAATCTGTAATAGCCCGTCAAAATAAAATGTGATAATCACGATTAAAACATTTTCTGGAAGCTCTTGGATTGTAGATATGAAATCATGTGAACATTTTGCCAATCAGATGCTGTGACGTCATCATATTGCAAGTTAAATAAAAAAAGTCGTATTTTCATCTTTTGCATCATAGTTCATTATATTTAAAAGAGCGCGCATCAATATTAAACGTATTCAAATTTCTTCTACACGTTAATATGTTGTTGCTGAGATAATTTGCTTCCGAAATTGCTATCTTAGTGTTTCATCTTGATACCGTCGCCATGTTACAAATTTGAATAAATGGCGGGTCCCGTGATTTCACCTATTCTACACTGTATGTAACATGTATACAGATTATACTGTTTGCATGTATATACTATATGACACAAAATTGACAGAATTCAGCACTAACAACATATCATATTCTTCAGATCAAGTCATAATGCCATAATTTTTTCTCTGTGCAATATTCTAACGTATGACGTGCACGTGGCGTTTGTCGTGCGGATAACTAACTCGTCAAAGTGACGAGTTACATGTCTAGTTCTGTATTATTCTTCTTTCTTTCCCATTTTTTTGTGAGTCACGTTTCTCTAAAATGTGTAAACGTAACATTTTATAACTTTGAGAACATGTGGGCATTTACGTGAAGTTGTGCATCTCCTATTTTGAATGACGTCAGAGTTGCGCAACGTGACTTGCGCGCGATTTTATGATTTTTAATGATTGATCATAGCTTAAAAACCAAGCGTAATTTTTTTTTTACCCTTCATGAAAATTTAAGTCATATCAAGGACAAACTTTTAGTTAACTAAAAATGGCGTGTTTTACAAGAAGTTACGCGCGCACGCGCATTTAAAATTTCAAAATACGCAAAATTAATTTCTAATCAACTTTCTACGCTGATCTTGACATTTTGAGCATGTCAAAAATTCCCACGCGCCCGCAAATTTTTACGTGCGCGGTGCGCATGTAGCGTTAAAAACATATTTTCTTCGCTTGATTTATGTTTTTCTAGCCTTTTTTAGTGGTTTTACCAACTTTTAAACCATTTTGACTTAAAATCATGTCATACGAGCACGTCGAACTGAACAATTTGCGCTCGTTTTTGATGAAAAAGTTCAAAAATTCGTCAAAATTATGCCTTTTTTTAAACAGTCGTAATTTCTAAACTGCACGGTCAACTTTTTGTGGATGACATTTTCTGGAAGTTGATGAGTTTTAGATATCGAATAATGTATTAATATGGCTAACCGGATATTGTGACGTCATTGTATGGCCACGCGAATATAAAATTTAAGATTTTTTTGTCTTTCGTAATAGGTCATAACATTTAATAGAGCGCATCTCCACTTATCCCTTTTCCATTTTCACCCCGATTTTGATATTGTCTAGGTCAATCAACTATCTTTCGCATGAGTTAAAAATATTTTAATTTTTTTGACGTCATCATGCCTAAAATTTTAAATTACGTGTGGCATTAATTTCATCTTTACAGTAAATTTTAATCTGTTATAGCTCGTAAGAATAAAATGTGATAATCACGATTAAAACGTTTTCTGGAAGCTACTGGATTGTAGATACGAATTCATGTAAAAATTTTGCCAATCGGATGTTGTGACGTCATCATAAGGCCAGTTAAATGAACAAAGTCGTATTTTCATCTTTTGCCTCATAATTCATTGCATTTAAAAGAGCGCGCATCAATATTTCACGTATTCAAATTTCTTCTACACGTTAATACGTTGTTGCTGAGATAATTTCCTTCCGAAATTGCTACCCTAGCGTTTCATTTTGAAACCGCCAACATGTTAAAAATTGGAATAAATAGCGGGTCCCGTAATTTCACCTATTCTACACTGTATGTGATGTATACAGATTATACTGTTTATACTGTATATACTATATGACACAAAATTGACAGAATTCAACACTAACAACATATCGTATTCTTCAGATCAGGTCATAATGCCCTAATCTTATTTTGTGTGCAAAGTTCTAACGTATGACGTGCATGTGGCGTTTGTTGTGCGGATAACTAACTCGTCAAAGTGACGAGTTTCATGTCTAGTTCTGTATTCTTCTTTCTTTTTGTCATTTTTGTGCAGAGCATATCTCAAAAACGTGTAATGTTAACATTTCATAACTTTGTCAACATATGGGCATTCACGTGAAGTTGTGCTTTTTTATTTTTGAATGACGTCAGAATTGCGCAACATGACTTACGCGCGTTTTAACGAATTTCGCGTATTTAACATAAATCAAAAACCATATAACAATTAAAATTGAAACTTAGCAAAAGTTTAATTTATATTCAGCGCTAACTGACTGTGGAAAAAAAATGGCATGTTTCACACGAAGTTACGCGCGCACGCGCGTTTAAAATTATAAAATGCGAAAAATCAATTTCTAATCAACTTTCTACGCGTTTCATGTGATTTTGAGCATGTAAAAAATTCCCACTCGCGCGCATATTTTTACGCGCGTGGTGCGCACGTAGCGTTGAAAACAATTTTTTTCGCGTGATTTAGGTTTTTCCAGCCTTTTCTAGTAATTTTACCAGCTTTTAAACGATTTCGACTTAAAATCACGTCATACGAGCCCGTAGAATTGGATAATTTATGTGCGTTTTTTATGAAAAAGTTCAAAAATTCATCAAAATTTGTCAAAATTATACCTTTTTTTAAACAGTTGTAGTTTCTAAACTAAACGGTAAAAGTTGTTTTTATTACGTATTCTGGAAGATGATGAGTTGTAGATATCGTATCATGCATCAATATGGCTAACCGGACATTATGACGTCATCGTATGGCCACTCGAATATAAAATATAGGGATTTTTTCTCTTTTGTCATAGCGCATCACATTTAATAGAGCGCATCTCCACTTATCCGTTTTCCATTTTCACCCCGATTTTGATATTGTCTAGGTCAATCAACTATCCTTTGCATGAGTTAAAAATATTTTAATTTTTATGACGTCATCATGCCTACAAATTTAAATTACGTGTGCCTTTAATTTCATCTTTACAGTAAATTTTAATCTGTTATAGCTCGTACGAATAAAATGTGATAATCACGATTAAAACGTTTTCTGGAAGCTATTGGATTGTAGATACAAAATCATGTAAAAATTTTGCCATTCGGATGTTGTGACGTCATCATATGGCCAGTTAAATAAGAAAAGTCGTATTTTCATCTTTTGCGTCATAATTCATTACATTTAAAAGAGCGTGCACCAATATTTTACGTATTTAAATTTCTTCTACACATTAATATGTTGTTGCCGAGATAATTTCCTTCCGAAATTGCAACCTTAGTGTTTCATTTTGATACCGTCTCCATGTTAAAAATTGAAATAAATGGCGGGTCCCGTAATTTCACCTATTCTACACTGTATATAATATATACAGATTATACTGTGTGTACTATATACTATATGACACAAAATTGACAGAATTCAGCACTAACAACATATCATATTCATCAGTTCAGGTCATAATGCCATAATCTTTTTCTGTGTGGAATATTCCAACGTATGACGTGCACGTGGCGTTTGTCGTGCGGATAACTAACTCGTCAAAGTGACGAGTTACATGTCTAGTTAGTTATCCGCTTAGTAGCGGATAACTCCTTGTGATTGTAGTGGATCAATATTTTTAGTTATCCGCTTAGTAGCGGATAACTCCTTGTGATTGTATTGGATCAATATTTTTCTTTTTGGTTATCCGCAACTAGTAAGTGGCGGATAACCCTTGTGATTGTAAATATCTTTTTTTTTTTCATCTTTATTAGTTATCCGCTTAGTAGCGGATAACTCCTTGTAATCGTCCTGTTTCATCAAATTTTTTTTTTTCTGTATTATACTTCTTTCTTTCTGTCATTTTTGTGCGTCGCGTTTCTCTAAAACGTGTAAACAGAACATATCGTAACTTTGTCAACATATCGGCATTTACGTGAACTTGTGCACCTCCTATTTTTGAATGATGTCAGAGTTGCGCAACGTGACTTACGTGCGATTTTATGAATTTCAATGATTGATCATAGACTAAAAACCAAACATAATTTTGTTTTGAAACTTTGTGAAAATTTAAGTCATATCAAGCGCAAACTTTCTATGGATTAAAAATAGCATGTTTCACAAAAAGTTACGCGCACACGCGCGTTTAAAATTTTAACGTGCGAAAAATCAACGTCTAATCAACTTTCTATGCGTTTCATGTCATTTTGAGCATGTCAAAAATTCCCACGCGCGTGAAACTTTTTACGCACGCGGTGCACACGTAGCGTTAAAAACATATTTTTTTCGCGTAATTTATGTTTTTTCAGCCTTTTATAGTAATGTTACCAACTTTTAAACAATTTCGACTTAAAATTACGTCATACGAGCACGTCGAATTAAATAATTTGCACGCATTTCTGGTGAAAAAGTTCAAAAATTCGTCAAAATTATGCCTATTTTTAAACAGTCATAGATTCTAAACTACATGGAGAACTTTTTTTTAATTACATATTCTGGAAGTTGATGAGTGGTAGATATCGAATCATGCATTAATATGGCGAACCGGACATTGTGACGTCATCGTATGGCCACGCGAATATAAAATATAGGATTTTTGTCTCTTTCGTCATAGCTCATCACATTTAATAGAGCGCATCTCCACTTATTCGTTGTTCATTTTCACCCCGATTTTAATATATTCTAGGTCTATCAACTATGTTTTGCATGAATTAAACATTTTTTAATTTTTTTAACGTCATCATGCCTAAAAATTTAAATTACGTTGGTCATTAATTTCATCTTTACAGTAAATTTTAATCTGGTATAGCTCGTAAGAATAAAATGTGATAATCACGATTCAAACGTTTTCAGGAAGCTATTGTATTGTAGATACAAAATCATAAGAAAATTGTGCCAATCGAATGTTGTGACGTCATCATATGGCCAGTTAAATACAAAAAGTCATATTTTCATCTTTTGCGTTATATTTCATTACATTTAAAAGAGCGCGCATCAATATTTCACGTATTCAAATTTCTTCTACACGTTAATATGTTGTTGCTGAGATAATTTTATTCTGAAATTTCTACTTTTGCATTTCATTTTGAAACCGTCAAGATGTTAAAAATTACAATAAAATACGGGTCCCGTAATTTCACCTATTTTACACTGTTTGTGATATGTATACAGATTGTACTGTGTATACTATGTATATGACAACAAAATAACATTATTCAGAAATAACAACATATCATATTCTTCAGTTCAGGTCATAATGCCTTAATATTTTTCTGTGTGCAATATTCTAACGTATGACGTGCACGTGGCGTTTGTCGAGCGGATAACTAACTCGTCAAAGTGACGAGTTACATGTCTAGTTCTTCTTTCTTTCCCGGATTTTTGTGCGCAGCATATCCCCTATTGCTTGTGACTATATCATATATATAACTTTTTCATCATATGGACATTTATCTGAAGTTGTGCACCTCCATATTTTGAATGACGTCAGAGTTGCGCAACGTGACTTACGCGCGATTTTATGAATTTCAATGATTGGTCATAGATTATAAACCAAAAGTTATTTTGTTTTGACACTTGGTGAAATATTAAGTCATATCATGGGCAAACTTTCTATGGATTAAAAATGGCATGTTTTACAAGAAGTTACGCGCGCACGCGCATTTAAAATTTCAAAATGCGCAAAATTAATTTCTAATCAACTTTCTACGCTGATCATGACATTTTAAGCATGTCAAAAATTCCCACGCGTGCGAAAAAAATTACGCGTAATGTGCGCACGGAGCATGAAAATCATGTGTTTTTCTCTTGAATTATGATTTTACAGCCTTTCCTAGTCATTTTAAAAAAGATTGACATCATTTCAAATTAAAATGACGTCATACGAACACGTTGATTTAGACAATTTGCGTGCGTTTTAGTTGCAAAAGTGACAAAATATTGTCAAAATTATGCCTACTTTGAATCTATTATAGCTCCTCAGGATCAACCGTTACCCCCAATTTTTTTAATTTAATATGTAAGCAGATATGTTGTAGATATGAATTCATGCAGAATCTTTACCCCTCGGATGTTATGACGTCATCGTATGGCCACACGAATGTAAAATATTGGATTTTTGACTGTTTCGCTATTGCTCATTACATTAAATAGAGCGCATATCGCTTATACGTATTCCATTTCCTCATATATTTTAATACTGTCTAGGTCAATCAACTATCTTTCGCATGAGTTAAAAATATCTTAATTTTTATGACGTCATCATGTCTAAAAATGTAAATAACGCGGTTCACCTATTTTCATCATTACAGTAAGTTTCAATCTGTTATAGCTCGTCAGAATAAAAAGTGATAATCATGATTAAAACGTTTTCTGAAAGCTATTGGATTGTAGATACAAATTCATGTGAATATTTTGCCAATCAGATGTTGTGACGTCATTATATGGGCAGTTGAATTCAAAAGGTCATATTTTCATCTCTTACGTAAAAGTTCCTTGCGTTTAAACGAGAGCGCATCTCTCTTTTACGTGCCCAAAATTCCTCAAATTTGTATTAATGTAATTATTTAGATAATTATCTTAATATAAAATATCTTTATATGTCAATTTGATGACGTCATCGTGTTAATAATTGGATTTAAAAGATGGGTCTCGTAATTTCGTCTATGCTACACTGTATATAACATACAATGTATTCTGTAAATACTGTAATATGCTGTATGCTACAAAATAGGTTTAATTCAACACTGTAAACATACTTAATTCATGTCATAGGATGGCATAACAATTGTCGAAGTTCATATAGTTTAAAGTATGTGCATGTTGCGTTTGCGCGGATAACCCGAACTCGTCAAAGTGACGAGTTCAAATCTAGTTGGTTATCCGCAACTAGTAAGTTGCGGATAACCCTTGTGATTGTAAATATCTTTTTTTTTTTCATCTTTATTCTTCTTTCTTTCCCGGATTTTTGTGCGCAGCATATCCCCTATTGCTTGTGACTATATCATATATATAAGTTTTTCATCATATGGACATTTATCTGAAGTTGTGCACCTCCATATTTTGAATGACGTCAGAGTTGCGCAACGTGACTTAAGCGCGATTTTATGAATTTCAATGATTGGTCATAGATTATAAACCAAAAGTTATTTTGTTTTGACACTTGGTGAAATATTAAGTCATATCATGGGCAAACTTTCTATGGATTAAAAATGGCATGTTTTACAAGAAGTTACGCGCGCACGCGCATTTAAAATTTCAAAATGCGCAAAATTAATTTCTAATCAACTTTCTACGCTGATCATGACATTTTAAGCATGTCAAAAATTCCCACGCGTGCGAAAAAAATTACGCGTAATGTGTGCACGGAGCATGAAAATCATGTGTTTTTCTCTTGAATTATGATTTTACAGCCTTTCCTAGTCATTTTAAAAAAGATTGACATCATTTCAAATTAAAATGACGTCATACGAACACGTTGATTTAGACAATTTGCGTGCGTTTTAGTTGCAAAAGTGACAAAATATTGTCAAAATTATGCCTACTTTGAATCTATTATAGCTCCTCAGGATCAACCGTTACCCCCAATTTTTTTAATTTAATATGTAAGCAGATATGTTGTAGATATGAATTCATGCAGAATCTTTACCCCTCGGATGTTATGACGTCATCGTATGGCCACACGAATGTAAAATATTGGATTTTTGACTGTTTCGCTATTGCTCATTACATTAAATAGAGCGCATATCGCTTATACGTATTCCATTTCCTCATATATTTTAATACTGTCTAGGTCAATCAACTATCTTTCGCATGAGTTAAAAATATCTTAATTTTTATGACGTCATCATGTCTAAAAATGTAAATAACGCGGTTCACCTATTTTCATCTTTACAGTAAGTTTCAATCTGTTATAGCTCGTCAGAATAAAAAGTGATAATCATGATTAAAACGTTTTCTGAAAGCTATTGGATTGTAGATCGAAATTCATGTGAATATTTTGCCAATCAGATGTTGTGACGTCATTATATGGGCAGTTGAATTCAAAAGGTCATATTTTCATCTCTTACGTAAAAGTTCCTTGCGTTTAAACGAGAGCGCATCTCTCTTTTACGTGCCCAAAATTCCTCAAATTTGTATTAATGTAATTATTTAGATAATTATCTTAATATAAAATATCTTTATATGTCAATTTGATGACGTCATCGTGTTAATAATTGGATTTAAAAGATGGGTCTCGTAATTTCGTCTATGCTACACTGTATATAACATACAATGTATTCTGTAAATACTGTAATATGCTGTATGCTACAAAATAGGTTTAATTCAACACTGTAAACATACTTAATTCATGTCATAGGATGGCATAACAATTGTCGAAGTTCATATAGTTTAAAGTATGTGCATGTTGCGTTTGCGCGGATAACCCGAACTCGTCAAAGTGACGAGTTCAAATCTAGTTGGTTATCCGCAACTAGTAAGTTGCGGATAACCCTTGTTATTGTAAATATCTTTTTTTTTTTTCATTGGTTATCCGCAACGAAGTTGCAGGATAACCTCTTGTGATTGTACGAAATCATCAACATCAACTTTTTATTTGTCTTCTTTCTTTCTGTATGATTTTTGTGGATCGCTTTTCTCTAAAACTTGCAAACATAACATTTTGTAACTTTCTCAACATATCGCCATGCACATGAAGATGTGCAGCGAAGCTTTTCATGATGTTTACAATTGCGCAACGTGACTTACGCGCGATTTAACGATTTTGTCGTATTTAACATAGCTCGACAACCAAATAACATTTCAACTTGAAACTTTGCAAAAGTTTAATTTATATCATGCGCTAACTTTCTGTTGAAAAAAAATTGCGTGTTTTACACAAAGTTACGCGCGCACGCGCATTTAAAATTTCAAAATGCGCAAAATTAATTTATAATCAACTTTCTACGCGATTCATGTCGTTTTAAGCATGTCAAAAATTCCCACGCGTGCGCACATTTTTACGTGTGCGGTGCGCACGTAGCATTGAAAACGTATTTTTTTCGCGTGATTTATATTTTTCCAGCCTTTTCTAGTAATTTTACCAAATTTTAAACAATTTCGACTTAAAGATACGTCATACGAGCACGTCGAATTGGACAATTTGCGCGCGTTTTTTATGAAAAGGTTAAAAAATTTGTTTAAAATATGCCTTTTTTTAAACAGTCGTAATTTCTAAACTAGACGGTCAACTTTTTGTGGATGGCATATTCTGGAAGTAGATGAGTTGTAGATATCGGATCAGGTATTAATATGGCTAACCGGACATTGTGACGTCATCGTATGGCCACGCGAATATAAAATTTAGGATTTTTGTACCTTTCGTCATAGCTCATCACATTGAATAGAGCGCATCTCCACTTATCCGTTTTCCATTTTCACCCCGATTTTGATATTGTCTAGGTCAATCAAGTATCTTTCGCAGGAGTTAAAAATATTTTAATTTTTTTGACGTCATCATGCCTAAAAATTTAAATCACGTGTGGCATTAATTTCATCTTTACAGTAAATTTTAATCTGTTATAGCTCATAAGAATAAAATGTGATAATCACGATTAAAACTTTTTCTGGAAGCTATTGGATTGTAGATACGAAATTATGTAAAAATGTTGCCAATCGGATGTTATGACGTCATCATATGGCCAGTTATATAAAAAAGGTCGTATTTTCATCTTTTGCGTCATAATTCATTACATTTAAAAGAGCGCGCATCAATATTTCACGTATTCAAATTTCTTCTACACGCTAATACGTTGTTGCTGAGATAATTTCCTTTCGGAATTGCTACCTTCGCGTTTCATTTTAAAACCGTCAACATGTTAAAAATTGCAATAAATAGCGGGTCCCGTAATTTCACCTATTCTACACTGTATGTGATATGGATACAGATTATACTGTGTATACTATATATGAATTTAAATAATAAAATTCAGCAATAACAACATATCATATTCTTCAGTTCAGGTCATAATGCCAACGTGAACACTTCCTTTTGTCCTCAACCTATCCCCTTAATGTTAATGTTGCACCACTTGCGCGGCGGATAACCAAACTCGTCAAAGTGACGAGTTACATGTCTAGTCTTTATTCTTCTTTCTTTCCCGGAATTTTGTTGCAGCTATATCTCAAATATTTGTAGACATAACTTTTTATAACTTTGTCATAAGATTAACCTGTAGCTGTAGATGTGCAGGAAACTTTGTTATATGACGTTAGAGTCGCGTAGCGTAAGTTACGCGCGATTTTATGAATTTCAATGATTGGTCATAGATTATAAACCAAAAGTCATTTTGTATTGACACTTGGTGAAAATTTAAGTCATATCAAGGGCAAACTTTCTATGGATTAAAAATGGCATGTTTCACAAGAAGTTACGCGCGCACGCGCATTTAAAGTTTCAAAATGCGCAAAATTAATTTCTAATCAACTTTCTACGCTGATCATGACATTTTGAGCATGTCAAAAATTCCCGCGCGCAAAAAAAAATTTACACGTATGGTGCGCACGGAGCATGAAAATCATGTTTTTTTCTCTTGAATTATGATTTTCCAACCTTTCCTAGTCATTTAAAAAAAGATTGACATAATTTGAAATTAAAATGACGTCATACGAACACGTTGATTTATACCATTTGCGCGCGTTTTAATTGAAAAAGTTATAAATATTGTCAAAATAATGGCAATTTTGAATCTATTATAGCTCATCAGGACCATCCACGACCCCCAATTTTTTTAATTTTATATGTAAGTAGATATGTTGTAGATATGAATTCATGCAGAATCTTTACCCTTCGGAAGTTATGACGTCATCGTATGGCCACACGAATGTAAAATATAAGATTTTTTACTCTTTCGTTATTGCTTATCACATTAAATAGAGCGCATCTCACTTATACGTATTCCATTTCCTCAGATATTTTAATATTGTCTAGGTCAATTAACTATCTTTCTCATGAGTTAAACATATTTTAATTATTATGACGTCATCATGTCTAAAAATGTAAATAACGTGGGTCACTTATTTTCATCTTTACAGTAAATTTTAATCTGTTACAGCTCGTCAGAATAAAAAGTGATAATCATGATTAAAACGTTTTCTGGAAGCTATTGGATTGTAGATACGAATTCATGTGAATATTTTGCCAATCAGATGTTGTGACGTCATCATATAGCCAGTTGAATAATAAAAGTTGTATTTTCATATTTTGCGTCATAGTTCATGACATTTAAAAGAGCGCGCATCCATATTCTACGTATCCAAATTTCTTCAACACCTTAATATGTTGTTGCTCAGATAATTCCCTTCCAAAATTGCTATCTACGTGTTTCATTTTGATGACGTCATCATGTTAAAAATTAGATTGAAAGATGGGTCTCGTAATTTCATCTATGCTACACTGTATATATATAACATATACAGTGTATTCTGTTATAATACCGCAATGATGACGTCATCATGTTAAAAATTAGATTGAAAGATGGGTCTCGTAATTTCATCTATGCTACACTGTATATATATAACATATACAGTGTATTCTGTTATAATACCGCAATGATATAGGTACAATTCAGCACTGTAAACATTTTTAATTCATGCGCGATTTATGAAATTTGAACAAACATTTATTTTTCAATGAAACTTGGCAAAAGTGTATTTCATAATATGGAGCAACTTTTGACATGATAAAAATGGCGTGCTACGCAAAAAAATTAGGCGAATACGCCTATTTGAAATTTCAAAATGCGCAAAATTAATTTCTAATCAATTTTGCGTACATTTCAGGTCAGTTTGAGCGTTCCAAAATTTTCTAATTTTTTTTTGCGTTTTGCGCACGTACATGTGCGCACAGCTCGTTCAAAGCGTAGAAAAATGGTTTTTGCAATTGATTTTTGTTTTTCATACCTTTTGTAGTAGATTTAATTCATTTTGATGAACTTTAATCGCAAAATAACGACGCACGTGCACGTTAAACTTTAATAATCGTGTGCTAAGGAATAGGTAATACAAATTTGTGCAATAATATTCCTATGTTTAATCAGTTACAGCTCCTCAGGATGGTAGCTGACCCTATTATTTTTTAATATTATGGAAGCTGATGAGTTGTAAATATCAATTCATGTAAAAGTTGTACCTACCAGATGTTCTGACGTCACCATATGGCCACTCGAATTTCAAATATAGGATTTTTTTCTATTTTGTACTAGTGAATCCCATTCAATAGAGCTCATCGCGCTATACTAATGCATACAATATTTTCTGCTAGATTTTGATATGTTTTTACTCAATCAATTCTCTTTCATATACGTTTATAACATTTTAATACGCCATCATATAACAAAATTAAAATTACGTGAGTTATTTAATTTTAATGCAGATATAGTATTATTGAAAGTTAGACACTGGCAATATTATAGTTTATATATTTGTACTGTTGATATACACTGTGATCAGTACTTTTAGCTTAGTTGGTCATCGTGAATTTATTAGACACATATTTATTGATACATCAATACACGATTCTCATTTAAAATTATCTGAAATTAAATCTCTAATGAACTACATTACGATAGGCCTATTAATCTTATATCAATAACTGAATGCTTTGCAGCGTGTGAAAGAGCGAATGACTGCATTGATAGGTGCCTTAAAATGGATACCATTTTCCTTGAAGAAATAAAAACATTCCATTGTACACCTAAAAAGGAAAAAACTAAATAAAATAATATTCAAATTGCAGAACAATATTCATACTATAATAGAGATGAGATTAATATGCCCATGATTCGTAAATAAAGATAGAAATGTATTTTACTCACCTGGTATTGTTTCTCCAGTACGAGGTTAGAGTTCCCTGCCTCTCATTCACAGAGAGACATACTAACTTTAAGTATGTCTTTATACTCTTTTTCAAGTTATATTTTCAGTTCGTATTCAGGAAGTTCTTTTACTCAAGTTCTTGTAAAAATTCGACTTTCAAATTCTTTACAAAACATGTTTTTTTTAGTTTCACTTTCGTGTGGATTAACTATATATTAATATATTTTTCAGTTTATCTTTACCAGGATTGCACATGATTGTAGTGACAAAACAGTATATATTCCATTTTATCTTGTTGTTTTTTCGTTTATTAAACGTAATATAATATAATATTCTTAAAACAACATTAAGTTGAAAAATGTAAAATATTGCAATTAAAATTTAATTTGAATGGCTTCATGATAGCTATAATATATTGGAATTACTTCAGCCTGTACCGAATCAAGACCTTTGCTATAGACATGATCAATCAATGTATTATTTTCAGTTGTAGAACTTGTGACATGTTGTTGATACCCATTCTCTAACATTAATGTATTCACTTTAGAAGGTTTTTTGAAAAGATTTTCATTGAAATCACCCATTATAATACATTTAGTACATACTTTATGTATCTCTTCCAATAATTTGCTCAAATGCTGACAGAATTGTTTCATATCATAACTTGGAGGTCGATAAATTACAGACACAACAACTGAAATTGGACTTGTTATTAAAAATGAAATTGCCTCTATATCAATAATACATATGTTTAATCTGCTTGAAAACGTGTTCTTTGAATACACAGCAACGCCACCATGAGCCAGATTTTTTAATTTTGAAGTCACATCATTCCTATTAGAATATGAGTCATATCTTGATTGATGATACAATTTATACGGCTGTATATCTACATCAAAAAAATCGTCATCCTTATTCAACCATGTTTCAGTTAGACATATAATACTAGAATTCATAAACAAATCATTACACTGAAAATCAACAAAGTGTTGTTTAAGTCCTTGAATGTTATGTAACATTATTGAAAAATTAGAATCCAAATCATGACTTTGTTTATCATATGGTACGTATGAATTCCCCTTTGCAAAAAAACCGTATACGAACGTATACGATTTACATACGTTTCGTATATGTTTCGTATAGGAAGTCCACTTCGTATACGAAACGTATACGTCAATTCGGAAGTTCCTGCCCGCATAATAAACACATACGAACCGTATACGATCATTTATAAACAATTTCCTAATTATACGCTCCGTATACGATCCGTATATGATCCGTATACGACGACGCGTGTATACAAACGGCATCGTATTACCAAGCGAAAAGGGACTGTCCCTCTTTTTACAAGACGACGATAGCATACGTTTACGATCGCAGGAGCATCTTGACTTCAATAATTAATGTACAATTTGGTTTTTTTTCAGTCGGTATATGTACATTAAATTCCCTATGATGATTTAGCTCATAGTTTTCGCGAATGAAAATTTGGTGCTGTATTTTACTAGACGTTGTTTTTCTAGCAAGCATAAAAACCCACCCAGGCTGTTCTGTCTTGTTTATCCCCTCTGCTATTTCTTTACCTTTTGTATGTTCCATTAATAAGTGAATCACACAAAATGTGCTGTTATTAATTTGAAAGTGCTTTAAATAATATTAATGTACTTGGAAATAAATAAGTAAATATTAAATTGGGCCCGCAGTATATTAAATTTAAAACGAGTAAGTAAAATCCATAAATTACGATTTAATAAAAATGTAGAATACATGTGGCTCCCTATTATATATATGGAATGATCCAAATAAATTCGCCCAAAACGTGCCTGTGTTATGTGCGCTGCATGCATGCATCACATGGATGGATCAGATTTCATTCATTTTCAATCATCATTGTTGATTTTTTGGCTACGGGTTTTGACTCACCATAAAAAAAAAATGGGATGTAGGCCTAGTTACAGTAGGCCCAGGTAGATAGTAAATTCGATGACTTCTAGCTAGCTAGGCTATAGGCATATTGTAATTGTATATATCGAATATGCAGCAGCTCCAGTAAACAAAGAGTTAACTAGGCCTGGGGAAAATACGCCAAGGAAAAGAGTCTGTGGTACACTCATTGTGAAAATAAGCTATCATTTTAATGAATGTAGTACGAGTCTAACTCCAAATAAAGATATAGAACACATTTTAAGAATTCAAAGTGTTGATCTTTTTTAAGAATCTGATATATACCCTGAATCATCTTTTTACATAATATACAGCATAAGCATGTACAATCTAATTTAATTGTCACACAATTGAATTAACAAAGGACAAGGATTTCAAATAAACTGTTACAAATAAACAATTATTAATGAAATAGTTGGGGTATTGTTGGGTCCATGGGAAATCAACAATGTTTAGTAGACTTATTTAATTTGTTATTTAAAGTTGAGGGTAGTTATTTTTTAAACAATTATTGGAATACCATGAAAATAAAGAAAGATATGTTTTATGATTTCTTAATCACCAAGCAGAAATAATGAAAGCAATTCAATCTGTTCGCTACCGGGAATAAATTGAGATTCGATATAATTGTATTTACTATCACCACTAATTGTGTTTTTTTTATTCATATATAATTCATAATTCATACAATTTATATATATTCAAAATCCGAATGTATTCATCGTTAAATAATAATTATTACTTCTGTTTTGGGTCATGGTTTTCCTCTTCGGCATTGCCGAATTATTGTTACTCCATCTCCATTGCTACAACACACGTCGCGGAATAATATCGCTTAACATAACGATGTAATTTGACCACCCAAAGCTCGCACGTGGCGTGACGAATTGAGAACGACGAACCCGATGATTCACCCGATGATATGCATGATTGGCCACCAGGGAGCCGAGTCGACCACGAGTTGGAACTGTAGGCAACCGAGCGACGCTCGGTCGTCGTCGGCGGCTGCACTTACTGACCTCTGTCATTTTTTATAAAGGAAAACTGCAAACAACATCGTCGATTTGTGAAAATGGCCCCTTGTTTTTTCTAGGCCTACCTAGACCTAGTAGTATACCTGTTTAGCGTACTTTATTTACTTGCGAAAAACGTTGTTTGAATTTTATCGGTAGCCTAGGCTATCTAATAAATATAGAAATAAATATGATCTTATGTTCTAGCTCCTACTACTTATTAATACTACTAGAGGCCTATCTAATGGCTGGTGCTAGCTAGAGGCCTAGCCCTAGTAGGGCTAGGCCAGAGCCTACGTACGTATTTGTTGTAATGACAATTTAAATGTTTTATTTAGCTCTATTCTACTCATTACTGCTATTATAATTTATAAAATGGCCTAGTTTGTTCGTATATGATTCGTATACGTCCCGTATACGATATTCTTATCATGAATAAACAACGTATACGTTACGTAAGCTAAACGTATACGACGCAAACTCTTTGTGGAGCAACAGAGTGGAAATAATGTAAACAGTGAAATCGTATACGATCCGTATACGTCGTATACGTTTTCAGCGTATACGGATCGTATACGGCTTTTTTGCAAAGGGTCATTTTATATAAGCATTTCTGTATGTGTGGATCACAATAAATCAGCTTGGGATTAAAGTTTTCAATGGTAAGTCCAGATATTGATGTAACACGACTGAGTCCTACGTATGCTTGTCCAGGCGCAAAAGTATTTTTAAGAGAAACCAGTGCTTTATTCATTGTCATTCCTTGCACTTTATGAACTGTGCATGCATATGCTAATTTGAGAGGAAACTGCTTTCGACTATATTTGTTCCCAATAGATTCCTGAAACATTTCAATTGCCTGAACACCAATTTCATTATTGTCAAATTTCACTTTAATAGATACTGGTTTAGCGCTTTGACTGGTCTTAATTATTTCTTCAACATGTCCCATACATCCATTTGTTAATCCTTTTTTAACATCTACATTTTTAATCAACATCACTCTGGCATTAAGTGCAATCCACAAATAATTTAATAAACTAGATTGACGTGATTTTTGAGGTTTGTTACATTTTTTGTTTTGTTTCTTGCTGTTAACCACAACATCCTCTGCTTCAATGCATACAATATCTGTACATGTCTTATGCAACATTTTCTTATTCCATTCATTCACTTGCTTGTTACACGGGTAAATATGAACAGCATCTTCACATTCTTTACCTGTTTCACGTGATTTTAAAACTAATAAATCTTTATCAGACAAACATTCATTTCTTTCTTTTGTACGCAGTTTGTTTAACAATAGAGCAAATTCTTTATCTTCTTTTTGTCTCATGATTTGACCTAACTGTACTTGCTTAAAGTTATCTATCCACAATGAGCTTTCAAATGTATCTTTATATAAAGAAGTACCCATCACAGGGGGCAACTGATAAAAATCACCAACTGCAATTACTGAAATATTACCAAATGGACTGTCATTGCGTACTTGCTTGATTTGCCTTAATCTTCCATGAACATACCAAAGTAACCTTTGATTTACCATTGATATTTCATCTATAATAACAATCTGCAACTGACTCAACTGATTACGAAGTGCACTTATTTTTTCTTCTCCAAGTGGTTGATATGGAAATGAGATACTAATCGGGATAGACAAAGCGCTATGTATTGTTTGACCTTTAATATTATATGCTGCAATCCCTGTAGGAGCTAATTTTAATATTGACAAATCATCAGGGTTCTCCATAATTTTGCCAAGAATGCGTGTTCCTTCATTAAAAATACAATTTACCAAATGACTTTTCCCAGTACCAGCGCCTCCAGTTATGAAAGTGTAAAATGGTTCAGGTCGTTTACCATTAACTTTGTCTAAGCACCATTGTCTTGTCTTATAAAATATATGTTGTTGTTTTTCATTTAAAGATCGAATCATTTTGTTTAATTCTGGTCTTGAAATATAAGATGAATTAGACTCTACCTTAGATGTATGATTTTTTTGAAGTCCAAAATCTGGAATGAAAAATTCGTTTTCTTCATCATCGATGTCTACATTTGGCTTTGGATTGTCTAACCTTTCTTTTTCAGTTTCTGGACATAAAAGACTCCATGCATCTTCTTGTGGTCCAAATTTTGCTAAAAACTCTTTTGCGTCTTCAACATCGTCAGCACTTTTTTCATACTGTTTCATGTTTCCTTGAACTATGGACTTTACTCTTTGCAATTTACGATTACCACATAATTTAACAGATCCGTCCTCATAAAATTGTTCATATGTTTGAAAATTTGGTGGTTTTAACTGTTCATCATTTCGAAACGGTAAAAATAACTGCAATATACTTAGATAATATTTGTCAGGATCTCTATCCATATGAAACCGAGGGTATCGGACTATAGCATTGCTAGTTTTCGTTCTTTTTTGTATGAATCCAAATTGCTTTTTTAATTTAAATACATTCTTTTTTTTTCCTTTCATTTCTGATGTACTTAATATTCTATAATTAGAACAAAATGTTGCAAGGCACATTTTATTAAATTCAAAACTATTAGGTCGAGCTTTATATTTATCAAGCTTATTTGGCAACCAGGCACAATCGTTATCATCTGCTTTGTTTTTAATTACACTTAGTGGTAAACTCATTCTAACAGGATTAGGTCCTACTGGAATATATTCCACTTTCCTTGAACATTCCTTTAATCTCAAACCACAGACACGATAAACACTTTCTTGGGCAGAAACTTCTCGATTATTCATGTACACATTACCAATTTTTCGTAAACTTTGTCTAGCATCTTCATTTCCTTCTTTCACTTCTGATGCTGTATGAGATAAAAGTAAGCCCATTTCCCGTTCAGATTTTGACAAATATTGCACAACGTAAGTAATACATGCATATACATTTGTTATATACTGAATATCCATATTAGCATTCCATGCTCTTAATAAGGAAGGATTATACTGATTTACCCATGCGTCTTGAGGGTTTCTCTTCATAACAATCTTTTCTTCAGTAGCTATACAATTATTTGCCTTCTCAAATGCACTTTGTGTAATACCTAAACTTTTGAAAAGTTCTTTGGCATTTTCATATGGTTCTTCATTAGTCACAGCCTCTTTTACTGAGGTTAATAAGTCTTTTGCTTGTTTAGTATCATCATTACCTTCACTCACAGTAGGTCTCATAACAAATGTTTTTTGAGAAGGTTGTCTTGGAAAGTTAAATCTACAAATTGTTCCTTTCTTCTTACACGATTTAGAATGCCTTTTACTGTGAATCTGCACACTGGTAACAATTTCATTCAATTCAGGATCTACAGTTTGACATGGAACAGAACAAGAAATATATTTATCAACAAAATTAATAACTTCCTTATCTTCATCTGAACAAAAAACAGGAGCATTTTCAACCCAAACTAACATATGAACATGTGGACTTCCTCTCATTTGAAATTCAATTCGGTAAAAATAATCTACAACTTTACCAATAGGTTTTGATTCAGACAAAATTACATTTTTCAAAAAAGTGTGAAAACGTTTGTCAAACATTCTCGCAACAGTTACTGGATTCGACTTCAACAAATTACATTTATCTGCCCATTCTAATTCATCAATGTTTCTTTTGTCTCCTGTTTGACTTAATAATGTAGTCATTATTTCTTTCCAACGGAAGTCAGCACTTGAGAATGAAAGAAAAAATGTTGGTTTGCCAATCTGTCTAACCATTGCCATTACGTCCTTCTGTGTTGCTTGCCAGTATGGTGGAGTCCCACGTATTTGTTTTAAAAATTTATAACCCTTGTCAGATTTTAAAATGTCCTCAATTGTGTTAACATTTTTTAAATCTGCAACAGTTACTTTGCTAAAATCATCCTTTTTACTTGATCCCTTTCGCAATGCAATGGAAATACTTGATAAAATTTGTTGAAGTTCATATAAAGATTGAGCATAAAATATGAATTCAGCATTTTTTGCAAATCTGTTATCTACATGCATTAATCTGTTGTGGAAATAACGTCCAAGTGTTATTTTAACATCTCTGGTGTCATGGAATGTTGGTTGACCTGTTGGAAATAACACTGGAAATGATTTTGCTTCATTACTTTCATTCTTTAACAATGCAACGGGGCTATTGTTTTCACAAGGCGCACAACAAATTATATCACGAAAATATTCATCAACCAAATTTTGTCGCCTGTCAACAGGTTGAAGACTTGTGTCAAAAACAGCACCACTCAATCGGTCTTCTACTTCTTCTTCTTCGTTGTTGTCTATACATGTTTGATTATTATTATTATCTCCACTTCCGATATTTTCTTTAGATAAATAATTGTGCCATTCTTCATTAATAGCTACATCAAAGTACCATTTGTTGTGATCTTGTAAATATTCAAGAGCTTGAATAACATTAGCTGTGTTAACAAATTTATATTTATAATAACTTTTGTAAGACAACTTTCGCTTCAATTTTACGGATATTAATTGATCATCAGCCTCTGGTCTAGGCAGCATTTTCACGGTTTCAATAGTATTTGATGGTACACATACGACTGGACCATGTATTCCATGCTGTCCACCTTTGGGTAAATTCATTAATTTCATAAAAGGAATATTTAATCCTATCAAGTGCTGCTCTAAATTATTTAAACACTCAAGCTCAGGAGGAATATCATGCAGTTCTAAATTGTTTGAATTAGCCTCTGCGGGGACTTTTCCATTTAACAATTTCCTGTGGCATGTGAAACAAATCCATAAATGATATCTTGGTGATTCGACAAATTGACAAGGATTATTACATTTGTTATTGCAAATATGCAAATACTTTTCATTTATACACGTCCTATTTTCGTACTTAGCTTTAGAACACTTCATAACTTGATTTTGGAATAACAATTTAAAGCATACACAACAAATATATTCAGGACCACGAGAAATTTTTTCCCTGAAGTTTTTCAAAATAAACTCAAAATTACTCTTTTCTGTTTTTCTCTTTTCCATATTCTTCTGGTTTTTCTTAAAAACTTTTTTTCGGAACACTGGATCACGATGATATTTTTCTGTAAATCTTTGCTTACAACTTTGTTTACACTTTTGTCTGAATTCCAAATTGACACGATATTTTTCTGACAATCTCAGCTTACAATTTTGTCTAAATTTCGAATTACTCCGATACTTCTCTGCTAATTTTTCCTTATACCTTTGACTAAATTTTAAATTATTCCGATACTTATCAGCTAATTTTTGCTTTAAGGTTTCTCTGAATTTGGAATTATTACGATACTTTGATACAAATTTTTGCCTCAAATTTATTCTAAATTTTTTGTCACTGTGATATTTTTCGGAAAATTTGAATTTATTTTTGGATTTTGTGTTATGTCTAAATATTTTATCATTGTGGTATCTTTTCAAATTTTTCTCTTTTTTGGTTAATCGGTAATCAAAATTAATTTTGTAATTATGTCTCGCTTTATTTCGTACTTTAACATTATATTCAGGTTCACATCTATACATTTTGTGTTGTCTTTCGCTGTTTTCCTTCCTTTTTTTGAATTTATAATCATCATCACCATATCTTATTTTTTGTGCTTCCTTTACTTTACGTTTTTTTTCTTCTCTGTACTCAGGGTCACTTTGATATTTGTTTCTATTATTATTTGTTTCTTCTGATTTATCTTTTTGCCGTTTCATTCTTTGTAGATTCTTTTGCTTTTCTTTTCTATTTCTATAAGATTTTTTCTTTTTTCCTTTCAAAATTCTTACTTTACTTTCAGAACTTTCGACTGTTTTACTATGTTTGTGTTTTGGTTCTATGTCTTCAAATGTGTCACATGTTTCTTTTCTCATTAGCTTTCGTTTCTTTGTTGAAGAATTATTTTTCAAACAAATCATCTCTGTTTTTTCTTGAACATAATTTTGACCGACATCGACAGATTCCACTACATTAAAATGTACATTCATGGTGTACACAATATATATACCATTATCAGTTGTAACATCATCTATTCTTCCGGGCTTTTTAGCAGAAAACAATTGCCACATCAAAAGTTGATCATTGAATGAATAAATATCTGTCTTAAGCAAGTTTGCCATTGCACTTATTTCAGTATTGGACGCCCACGTTCCATTATCCATAACTCTTTTTTTAAACACATATTCCTTGACTGATCTATATTCATGACTAAATGTATTAATAAATAAGTCATCAGTCTCCAATAAATGATTAGTAATCGCTTTTCTTAAAAGTAAATGATTATCTTCAGTCCCAGAAATAATGTATGAAATTGCACGATAAAAACAATTACCATCACCTGTAATATTCGTAATTTGAAGAGGATGTCCAATCAGACTAGCTCTGTTAATACCACAATTCTTACCGGTATGGTCACAATGAATGCCTACTTCATTACACATGTTTTTCTTTTGTGCTTCTGAGATCGGAATAAATTTAAAGTTCTTGTCAGGTCTTTCTCCATACTGAACATTAACAATTTCAATATCACTATCACTTTGCCGTCCATTACTTGATGATACATTATGTTTTTGGCCTTTAACTTTGGAATCAATATTCTTGTCAGGTAATCTTGTACTACATTTATGCTGGTAAGACGTACTAGGTTCATCAACATCGATATTTTCTAAGTTGTTTTGTTCACAATTATCATCTAACATGACAGCTGAAGCGGAACATAAAAACATAGACTTATTTTGAACATTTACACCAGTCAGTTCAAATTCGGTTTCATGTAAATTACAGTTCATTGACCTTGCTAATCTTATACAATAATCGTACACACCTTGACAAGATGTACTGTAAAGTAAAATACTCTTTCCATGCTCACTAACACAACCAATACGATCTCTTGCATGTGGATCAAATATAAGGAAACCATTTACACGTTTGATAATAGAAAATGTGCTTCTATTGAAATTCATAAAAAATGCATCATGTTGGTGTAATTCTTGTTCAAGAGCTTGGTGTAATGATAAGGCTCCATATTCAGCCATCAATTCGAGATTCCCATCTATTATGCCAAACACTGATTCTTTGGGAGATATTACAAAGGTGTTATCCAAAATATCCAATTCTTTCGGTAGTTCTGAAATCATCAAAAGGTCCTCATCCATAGTGGAATCTTTCTGAATGTAACAGTACAACTCGTTTCCAAGAGTCAATATTGTATCAAGGTCTTTGGTGTAAAATTCATTTCCATTCCTCTTTGTAGAATAAAGAATAGCTACAAGACTATTTGCAACACACTGTTTACCACCTGCAAAGCCAAATCTATAATTCCCTTGATTGAAACTACCCTGTGCTAGAGTTATGTTATTATCATTACTATTATATAGTTGTAATTCATTTATTGATTGTGTATTCTGCCTTATTGTTGTATTCTTTTGTTTTGGTCCCTCATCGATTATCAATTCTTCCGAAAAATAATTTTTTGTTAAAACTTCAATATCCACATCGATAGTATGTTGGTCACATTTAGGTTTAGTATGGGACATAATTTTTTCAGTCACTGCTTTTTTGGATCCGTCATCAATTATCGATACTTCGTTTTCCTCAAATTCACAACTTGCACATGTTTGATTTTTATGATCTGCAACATTACTATCAAATCTATTAGTTCTGTCATTCATTTTGCTACTATTTTGTGCTTTCACATCGTCAGTCGCTGTGTTGTCGTTTTCTTCAGTACATTTCATTTTAAAGTCGTCATCAGTTTTCATTTCTAAATTGTTATTTTTACCCATGTTCTTTAAAATAGTATCTTCGCCAATCTGTTCCATATTATCGCAATCATTCTTGTGGTGTTTTAAATTCAGGTCCATATTATCTTGTGATTCTTTGTTATCAATCTTCTTACTTTTGACAAAACGACCCTTGTTATTTCGTGAACGTTTCAAACCACCACCTGATTGTTGTTGTATTCCGTTTGTTACTTTTGTATTTTTCAAAACATCACACATAGGCTTACCATTCGTTTCGTCATTTTCCTTGTATTCTCTGCAAGTACTTTTATTCATGTTCCATTCTACTTTGTTAGTATATCGTCTTTCATAGAAATCTTTTACACCTTTACCAATATATTTTACACCTGGTTCTATAATTATACCATTTATAACGCGCTTTCCCCTTTTCTTATTTCCTCTATTTTTACATCTTTTTTTTCTGTTGTCGGTTCTTTTCTTTGATCTCACCCTTATCCAATCATTACCAAGTAAATCTTCACTTCCTGTTTGTTGACATTTTAATTTGGCATTATTACGTTTTTCTTTATTTTTCGTTAATTCGGGAAAGTCTGCAGTGACAGAATCATTAGGTTCTAGAATCGTATACCTATTGAAATGACAGGGCATACCTATTTCACCCAACATATTATTAGCAAAATTACTATACCCACACAATGAACAAATCCAAATTACTCTGGAATCACATAGTTTGTCTTCAAAACTATTTCTTACACATGTCACATGAAAATGTTTACTGCAGCAGTCACATGTTATGTAAATGTCCTCTGCTTTCACTTCAACACTACACAGATCACATTTATCAAACTCTGAAATAAGCGCTGTACCATAAGATAATATGTTCAGGATATCATCAACTACTTCTTTAAATTCAGTTGTATCTTTGATACATTCACAATAGGCATTACCTGTATCTTCACTTTCATTTTTTATAGTGTTTACATCTTCGACATTCTTAGTTGAACAGCATTCATCAAGTAGGTCCAAGATGTCATCCATGACTGTTTTAAATTCTGTTGCTTTATCCATAATTCCACTATCAACATTACCAGCTGTTTTGACAATGTTGCACTCCTTACTTGTCACTTCTTTAGTCGCATACTTACATAAAAATATTACTAAGACAATCACTAACAACAATAGACCATAAACTATTGTTATGAATTTTGTATCCATTATGCAAAAATTCCTTCAAAATACTGAACTCAAATTTCAAATTCAAAAACAATTTATATGTCTTCTACAATTTGAATAAATGTTACAATTAAGTTCCACTTGATATTTGATTTCACTCTTTTAATCGATTCAAACTTTAAAACAATATTGGCTACAGCAAAATATTTGGTAATTAAAATTCTATAAAAAAATATTCAAGTTAATATTATCTTTGGATTCTATGATTTAAATTTCACGTCAATTTTTGTTTCTCTTTATTGATATATCTTTTGCTGGCTTCTTAATAGTTAGCTTCTACAAACTAATTATCAATCAAAGATATATAGGTAGAATTCTATTCTTTTGCAAATTATTCCTTTTGTTTTACAGCAATACCTATTACTTAATGCTTGTTAGTACAGTATTTTGTACTTGTTTCTACAAATAATTCTCTTTCAAGCTTTTGCTTGATATTTTTTTTCAAGACTTCTGTCTATTTAAGCTTCTGCTTAATATTTTTGTGTAAGTTCTATTTGAAATTCTGTTTGATAATTCTGTTTGTTATGCTAAACCCTCGTTGGCACTCTCTTCTGAGAGCAGAATCTCTTCTGAGATTCGGATCTCTTCTGAGATCCAGTGGGTTAATAATATTATAACAGTCAGGTACCTGCAATGAAATAAAGAAAAAGAAAAGTTCAGACATGAAATATTTGGACTACCAAAACAAATAAGGCCAACTCACCACCAAATATGTGAAGATGAGTATTATATCAATAGGGCTATATCTACATCTGATATTAAAATCTGAAAATGTTCAGAGTATATTGGTCTAATTTAATTGTGCAATAGTATTATTATTTTTCAGAACACAGACAATATGGTCAGCATTCAGTATTGTATGTTATAAAGGGCAGAGACAAGAACAAAAAGACAATTCACTCCCCTTTCATAGATAATCTACCAACTCCAATGAACTTATATAGATTGGCTATCGGGCGGACATGAAAGTGATAAAAACAAGAAGTAAACCATAAATATGGCCACCGTAAATATGTTTAATATATATCAAATAATAATATAACATAACAAATTCTGTTCATGCCGTATTACGTATATACAATCAATGCTAGCAGTGGTAGTGCATGACTGCGTATAAAGCATGGCAGGTGTGTTCAATAGTCAATTACAGCCGCCATACTGTTGGGTCCCCTCTCCTCTCAATGAAGAATCACTTATTAACTGCAATAATTTTGGAGTCTACCCTCTAGCCAATCTACAGTAAACTCATTTACCAAAGACTCACATAAACAATGTATGAGAAAGGTGCAACCTATTATGTAGTCACTGTCTTCACAGCTACTGTACAATCTACAAAATACAAACATACAAGAAAAATATATTTTTAATACAAATTTAACAGAAATATTCATCATATTATTGATAATTTTCAGTATTTACATACAACTATCTAATTACAATGATTTAATGGACAAATAATTTTACCAACCAAGTGACAAAGAATTTCACCAACCAAGTATACGTTGAATAACAATTATTTTAAGACACGCGGTCCCAATTCAACTACCATACTATTCTCAATCAATGTCTATTTCCTCACAATCTCATAGCATAGCTAAGAACAGAATGATTAGGGCCTATATTTTTATTCCATTTGAACCAAACAATTATTTAAAACAGTTCCTTTATCTAAATTATGTCAATCTTCTGTAATATAACTGGCTAAAAAAATATGATACTCCCTATCAGTGAGATCCCGGTACCATCAATATCAAATAAATAAATAATTTATTTTCTTTACTTACAAAATTTAAGAGGTTATTAGCTTAAAAAAACTATAACAGCAGAAACAATCTGGCAGATGTTCAGCACAGCTAATACTACAACAGGTAGAACCTAAAAACAAAACATATAAAGAGAAACTTCATGTAAAAATAGTACAGTAATCCAATTGATATCAAGAAGCGAAAATACTATTTATATATACTACTCAAATGCCCCTTTTCTTAATATTTTTTTGTAAGCTAGTCTAATATTTATACTGTATATATAATTAAAACAAATTTAGTTCATTATTTAATAAATTTCTAATAATATAAGCTAGGCCTAGGCTAGGAAAACCAGCATATAAAACTCCATAAACCTACAGTACAGCCGAACTACCATAAACAGTGTTTTATTTTTTAACAATCACGTTCCTATGCCTAGGCCCTAGATAGGAAAGTGTATAAGTCCTAATAATATAATACAGTCTAATAGCCTACTTACTAAGTCTACGTTGATAATTATTTTAAGAAAAATTTTCCCAGACTACTCAGTAAGTAAGACTAAAAGTGAACAAACTATTCATATAGAAGGAGGACAATCCCCAATTTAGAAGTTACGATTTTGACATCTATTAGGCCTACTAACTAGGCTAGGTAGTAGGGATAACGATGCAAAATTAAAAGTTGTTATTTTTCAACCAATTCAAACAATATCTGTTAGTATTTTGTGTCAATATTCTAATAAAAAAAGAATTACGAAAATCTGACTTGTAGTTTTCGAAATATAGGGTCTAAAACATCGCCGAAAAACATCGAACGTTGTAAACAAATTGCGCCCTCGGTCGACAATTGTATGAACACTAGGCCTAGCCGCCTACGCCATTTTCCCCTAAAATATAAATTACATATAGGCCTACTAGGCCTTAGGGCCTAGGCCTAGCTAGGCTAATTACGTTTTATAGTAATTTATTTTATATATCAACATTGGAAATATCAATAAAATATGTATAAAGTTGTTTATTTAACGGAATTCGTTACAAATTCATTGCTCTAAATTTGTGTAATAACGATCAGTAGAGAGACCATGTGACTACACGGTATACACGCCATCCACAGAAAACATTCCGCTGTGGCCACCAATCACAAAAACTACAAACAAGCCTTCCGCCTGTGTAACCCACATTCACATAGGCCTAGCCTACGTAAACAAAACTACAAATCAAACAATCCACATAATTTCTTACCTATTTCTTATAGTATTGAAATCTTAACAAACTTGAGTTTTGTTATTATTATTATTCGCCGACGTTGCGATTCGATATAGAATACAATTTGTAATATTTTCAGAGCGACTCTGTAAAATCAACATGGAGTCTAGTTATCCACGTCGTCAACACTTTTTCTCCTTTCCTCCCTATATAATACATCTTCCGCTCGCTCAAATTTCACATACACAGTATGGCATGCAATATTCGCCAAAAAGACTAATATGAAACGAAAAACGAAAATAGTTTCCACGTAGTAGGCAGGTATCTCTACGTGTATATTGCACGTTGCGTTTGCGCGGCGGATAACCCGAACTCGTCAAAGTGACGAGTTCAAATCTAGTTTTTTCTGTATTCTTCTTATTTCTTTCCCATTTTTTTGTGAGTCACGTTTCTCTAAAATGTGTAAACATAACATTTTATAACTTTGACAACATGTGGGCATTTATGTGAAGTTGTGCATCTCCTATTTTGAATGACGTCAGAGTTGCGCAACGTGACTTGCGCGCGATTTTATGATTTTTAATGATTGATCATAGCTTAAAAACCAAGAGTAATTTCTTTTTTACCCTTTATGAAAATTTAAGTCATATCAAGGGCAAATTGTTAGTGCACTAAAAATGGCATGTTTTACAAAAACTTACGCGTGCACGCGCATTTAAAATTTCAAAATGCGCAAAATTTATTTCTAATCAACTTTCTACGCGTTTCATGTCATTTTAAGCATGTAAAAAATTCCCACGCGTGCGCACATTTTTGCGTGTGCGGTGCGCACGTAGTATTAAAAACATATTTTTTTCGAGTGATTTATGTTTTTCCAGCCTTTTATAGTAATTTTACCAACTTTTAAACACTTTCGACTTAAAGTTACGTCATACGAGCACGTCGAATTGGACAATTTGCGCACGTTTTTGATGAAAAAGTACAAAATTTTGTCAAAATTATGCCTTTTTTTAAACAGTCGTAATTTCTAAACTACACGGTCAACTTTTTGTGGATGACATATTCCGGAAGTTGATGAGTTGTAGATATCGGATCATGTATTAATATGGCTAACCGGACATTTTAACGTCATCGTATGGCCACGCGAATATAAAATTGAGGATTTTTGTATCTTTCGTCATAGCTCATCACATTTAATAGAGCGCATCTCCACTTATCCATTTTCCATTTTCACCCCGATTTTGATATTGTCTAGGTCAATCAACTATCTTTCGCATGAGTTAAAAATATTTTAATTATTATGACGTCATCATGCCTAAAAATTTAAATTACATGTGGCATTAATTTCATCTTTACAGAAAATTTTAATCTGTTATAGCTCGTAAGAATAAAATTTGATAATCACGATTAAAACGTTTTCTGGAAGATATTGGATTGTAGATACAAAATCATGTAAACATAGGCAAATCGGATGTTGTGACGTCATCATATGGCCAGTTAAATAAAAAAAGTCGTATTTTCATATTTTGCGTAATAGTTCATCACATTTAAAAGGGTGCGCATCTATATTTTACGTATTCAAATTTCTTCTACACGTTAATATGTTGTTCCTAAGATAATTTCCTTCTGAAATTGCTATCTAAGTGTTTCATTTTGATACCTTTGCCATGTTAAAAATTGGAATAAATGGCGGGTCCCGTAATTTCACCTTTTCTACACTGTATGTAATATGTATGCAGATTATACTGTAGTGTTTGCATGTATACTATATGACACAAAATTGAATTCAGCACTAACAGCATATCATATTCTTCAGTTCTTGTCATAATGCCATAATCTTTATCTGTGTGCAATATTCCAACGTATGACGTGCATGTGGCGTTTGTCGTGGTGCGGATAACTAACTCGTCAAAGTGACGAGTTTCATGTCTAGTCTTCTTTCTTTCCCAAAATTTTGTGTCACGTGTATCTCAAATTCTGATCAACATTACATCGTATAACTTTGTCAGAAGATTTACCTCTATCTGTAGAAGTGCAGGACAGCTCGTTTTTTTACTTTAGAGTCGCGCAGCGTAAGCTACGCGCGATTTTATGAATTTCGCGTATTTAACATACACTAAAAAGCAAAAGTCATTTTGTAATGACACTTGGTGAACATTTAAGTCATATCAAGGGCAAACTTTCTATGGATTAAAAATGGCATGTTTGAGATAAAGTTACGCGCGCACGCGCGTTTAAAATTTCAAATTTCGAAAAATCCATTTCTATACAACTTTCTACGCGTTTCAGGTCATTTTGAGCATTTCAAAAATTCCCACGCGTGCGCATATTTTTTACGCGCGCGTGCGCACGTAGCGCATAAACATCCTTTTTTTTCTTGATTTTTGTTTTTTCAGCCTTTTCTAGTAAATTTACCAATTTTCAATCAATTTCGACTTAAAATCACGTCATACGAGCACGTAGAATTGAACAATTTGCGCGCGTTTTTGAAGAAAAAGTTCAAAAATTCGTCAAAATTATGCCTTTTTTAAAACAGTCATAGATTGTAAACTACGAGGAGAACTTTTTTTAAATTACACATTCTGGAAGTTAATGAGTTGTAGATATCGAATCATGCATCGATATGGCTAACCGGACATTGTGACATCATCGTTTGGCCACTCGAATATGAAATATAGGATTTTTGTCTCTTTCGTCATAGCTCGTCACATTTAATAGAGCGCATCTCCACTTATCCGTATTCCATTTCCCTCAATTTTTTTATTTTGTCTAGGTCAATCAATTATCTTTCGCATGATTTACCATTTTTAAAATTGTTATGACGTCATCATGTTCAAAAGCGTCAATAACTTTGGTCACTTCTTTTCACCTATTCTGCACTTTATGTAGTACGTATACAGTAGTGTATACCGTATATACTCAGACGTGACACAAAATAGAGGGCGCACTAACATTTTTTTCAATGGCATAATCGTTTTTCTGCGCGCAATATTGTAACGTATGACGTGCACGTGGCTTTTGAGCTGCGGATAACCTAACTCGTCCGTAGTGACGAGTTCAAATCTAGTTATTAGTTATCCGCTTAGTAGCGGATAACTCCTTGTGATTGTATTGGATCAATATTTTTCTTTTTGGTTATCCGCAACTTAGTTGCAGGATAACCCATGTGATTGTAAATATCTTTTTTTTCATCTTCTTTGTTATTCTTCTTTCTTTCCCGGATTTTTGTCTACAGCATGTCCCCTATTGCTTGTGAACATAACTTTGTATAACTTGGTAAAAAGATTGACATTGAAGTGTAGATGTGCAGCCAAGCTTTTGGACGATGTCAGATCCGCGTTGCGTAAGTTACGCGCGATTTTATGAATTTCTATAACTGATCATAACTTTAGAACCAACAAATATTGTTTCATGAAACTTAATAAAATTATAATTCATATCATGGGTCAATTTTCTATGGATTAAAAATGGCATGTTTTACAAGAAGTTACGCGCGCACGCGCATTTAAAATTTCAAAATGCGCAAAATTAATTTCTAATCAACTTTCTACGCTGATCATGACATTTTAAGCATGTCAAAAATTCCCGCGCGCGCGAAAATATTTACGCGTATGGTGCGCACGGAGCATGAAAATCACGGTTTTTTCTCTTGAATTATGATTTTCCAGCCTTTCCTAGTCATTTAAAAAAAGATTGACATCATTTCAAATTAAAATGACGTCATACGAACACGTTGATTTATACCATTTGCGCGCGTTTTAGTTGAAAAAGTTACACAATATTGTCAAAATTATGCCTATTTTGAATCTATTATAGCTCTTCAGCATCAAAGGTGACCCCCAATTTTTTTAACATATTATGCAAGAAGATAAATTGTAGATATAAATTCATTATGTAAAAATGTTGCCAATCGGATGTTGTGACGTCATCATATGGCCAGTTAAATAAAAAAGGTTGTATTTTCATCTTTTGCGTCATAATTCATTACATTTAAACGAGCGCGCATCAATATTTCACGTATTCAAATTTCTTCTACACGCTAATACGTTGTTGCTGAGATAATTTCCTTTCGGAATTGCTACCTTCGCGTTTCATTTTAAAACCGTCAACATGTTAAAAATTGCAATAAATAGCGGGTCCCGTAATTTCACCTATTCTATGATTGTATGTCACTGTATGTGATATGGATACAGATTATACTGTGTATATGAATTTAAATAATAAAATTCAGCAATAACAACATATCATATTCTTCAGTTCAGGTCATAATGCCAACGTGAACACTTCCTTTTGTCCTCAACCTACTGTATCCCCTTAATGTTAATGTTGCACCACTTGCGCGGCGGATAACCAAACTCGTCAAAGTGACGAGTTACATGTCTAGTCTTTTTATTGTTTCTGTACACTATTTTGTGTAACAGTTATCTCAAAAAGTTTAATGTCAATGATTACCAAAATTTTAGAATATCTTTCAAAAAATATAACTTAATCCTAATCAGCTTTCCAGCGTGATCACTCATCCGTGACGTCATTTATACGCCATTTTGTGAAATCACATTATCAATCATATCTCCATAATTCATTATGACATATTAATGAAATTTACTACAGGTAAACTTCAGGTCAAGGGTAAAAATATTAGCAAATAAAAAGTTGCGCGTTTCAAGGTCATGCACGTGAAATCGCGCGTTAAAAATCTAAAACACGCAAAATTAGGTTTTGAAAAAATTAGAGCATGAATTAGGCCATTTGCGCGTTTCAAAAAATTACTGCGCAAAAATGCGTTTTTGTGCGCACGATTCTTAAAATGCGTAAAAAATAAAATTTGATGTATAAATCACATTCTACTCACAATCCTTAGTACATTCACCAATTTTGAGTCCATTCCGACTTATAATAACGCTATACGAGCACGTTAAAAATGACAAAATGCGCACACTAATTTTACAAAAGTGCTAAAAATGGTAAAAAATAAGGACTTTTTAAAATGAATATAACTCTTCAGAATGGCAGATGACCCCCAATTTTTTTAACTTATTATGGAAGCCAATAAGTTGTAGATACAAATGTATATACACATTAGACGTACAAAATGGTATGACGTCATCAAATGGCCACTTGAATTTAAAAATTAGAAATTTTTTTCTTTTTGTGTGGGTTATCACATTCAATAGAGCGCATCTCCGTTATTTGAGCCCGATTTTCGCACAACTTTTAGTATGTGCTTGCTCAATTAATTATTCTTCTAATCGTCTAATGATGTCATCACGCGTAAAAACTTGAATAACCTAGGTCGTGTAATTTCAGCTACACCATACATTTGAATATCTTATAGCTCTTCAGAATTAAAGGTGACCTTGAAGAGGGGTGTCACGAAACCTCAGACCACGAAAGCTCAGACCCCCCTAAGACCTAAGATCACGAAAGCTAAGACCCAACACCTAAGATTACAAATACTAAGATATACTACAGCTTAAAAACAATACTTGTTTATCCATACATAATTTTAAACACAGTAAGTTTCATTTATTACCATAAATATAATTTAATACTACCGCAAAACATAGATAAACTCACATTATTTTCGCCCGTTGAGTAAATGTATATTTTTTCTTTACAACAAACAAACTTGACGGGTTGTTTGTTGGTATATATTTACTCCATTGTGTTGGTTCAGAGGATGTTTTTCTTACGCACCTGCCTTTCTTGTATTTTGACTCCAAATTTGTTGACTAACTTTATCCTGAACACCACACTTTAAAATTAGGACTTATAAGTACTTTCAGAAGGAGAAACACATAATAACAAATAAATAAATCCTTTAAATTGATGATTTTACAGATGTGTTTCTTTGTACTGTATACTGTAATGACAATGTAACTCCTCGAGCTCCCCATGCTCAATGTTTTTGTTTCTATGGAGCGCCAAAAGAGCAACAATAATAGTACAAGTATAAAAACAGAAAGAAAACGAAACAAAAAAACTTATCATGATTTTTAAATTAAAATTTATTTGCCAGTATTTATTTCTTCGTACTTGCATGATTATACTATTATCATTACAATTTTAATTTTACATTGTTCCATCCACACTGTAGATGGACTCCACAGAGTTTTCAGCCCTCTATATAATTTTTGCTTTTTTGACGTTCCATAGAAACAAAAACATTGAACATGGCCCATGGGGTAGGCCTACTGTACTGTAGGCTAGTCATTTTGTGTGCGAGAAAAACGTCTGTAAAATCATCAATTTAAAATGTATTTGTTACTTTTTATGTGATTCTTTTTCATGAAAGTGCCAATTCTAAGGTATGGTATTCAGAATAAATGTTGGGAGTTAAAATACAAGGCAGGTGCGAAAGATAAATATTTGTAATCTTAGGTGTTGGGTCTTAGCTTTCGTGATCTTAGGTCTTAGGGGTCTGAGCTTTCATGGTCTGAGCTTTCGTGACACCCCCTTGAAGAGTATAACTTATTATGAAAGCTGATGAAATGTAGATATGAATTCATATTTATACATATTAAAATTAAGCCTATCGGATGTTGTGATGTTATCATATGGCCAGTTGAATTTAAAAAGTAGTTTTTAAATTTCTTTAGTCAAAGTTATACAAATTTCAAAGACCGCGCATTGCGCTTCTACGTGTCAAATTTTCTTCCAATCCTTATATTTATTTGCTCAATTCATTATCTTTCGAAATTGTCATCTTCGAGTTTATTTTGAAAATTCCATCATACCAAAAAATTAGAACACGATATGAGTCCCGTAATTTCACCTATGCTACACTGTATATAGATATACAGTATATACTGTACATATTGTATGACACATAGGTAGAACTCAGCACTATAAGTGTATATGCAATCATGTCATAGGATGGCGTACATCAACTTTTAACGATCGTATGTTAACGTACATGCATGTTTAAAAAATGTTAATTTTATTAAAATGATAAAAATGATCACCAATAATTCGTCAAAGTGACGAATTAAATTCTAGTTTGTATTGTAATTATTACATATAATATTCCCTATGTCATTGCATACATATAGGGTATATACTGTATAATCCTCATAATATTAATTTACAGTTTTTGTAATGAATACTGTAAATTTATTAAAACTAAAATTAATAATAATTAAATAATATTAATAATATATAATAGGAGGCCTAGGCCTAGCTAGGCGTAGAGCCTGGGCCTAATTTTAATCGCCGTGGTTAGGATTCCGGCACCGGAACTCAACTGCCCACCGTTAGGGAATCCGACACGCTATTTATTGCGCATGCCCAGAGCGCCGGTAGACTTTGGTATCAGAGGTACCGGGATCGAATCCCATCACGGGAAAGCAATTAAATAAAAGGATTTATTAGGCTATTACACTGAAAGGGCAGTTTTAATTTCGAATAGGCTACTTTTTGGAAAAAGCATAGCTGAAAAGTACTTGAATGCGCAAGATACGTTTTGTTTCGGGCGGATAACCAACTCGTCCTAAAGTGACGAGTTTAAGTTCTAGTTTTAATTAATTCTTATAATAATGTTATACTATATTTTAGGTACATATATAGCGGCAACCCGAAGTGGCTAAAACATTTTGAACAGATTTGGAACAATACCTATACCTACCATCTATATTGGTAAGTTTATTTTACTGTTCAAGAACTAGTAAATTTTAAATTGTGTTTACCATATGCTATTAATTTGTAATATTAACAATAAATTATTACCACTGGCTGGATAGGCTAGGCCTATATCATAGGCCCTATTTTTATTTTAATATACTAGCTAGACCTGTGCTCTTTAGCACTAGCAGCCTACAGAGAAGCAGCTTTCCAACTTATTTAGCCTAGAGCAATAGGCTAGTAGGTATTAGTAGGCTACCTAATTAGGCCTAGGCTCTACACCTATATATTATTATTTAATTATTATTAATTTTAGTTTTAATATTATTTACAGTATTTATTACAAATATTGTTTATTATGAGGATACCAGGTTATATATACCCTATGCAATGACATAGGGCATATACGCCTACCCTCTATGTAATAATTACAATAAATAATGAATTTTAATATTCGTTTTTGCTCATCACTGCATATTCAAATTAGTGTGTATGCAAACATAATAAATTTAATAAGTTAATTTTAATTAATTCTTATAATAATGTTATACAGTACTATTTTTTAGGTACATATATAGCGGCAACCCGAAGTGGCTAAAACTATTTAAACAGATTTGGAACAATACCTATACCTACCATCTATATAGGTAAGTTTATTTTACTGTTCAAGAACTAGTAAATTTTAAATTGTGTTTATCATGCTATTAATTTGTAATATTAACAATCAATCACTAACACATGTACAGTACATCAGTAGTACTATCAATCAATAGTAATTGAAATATTGACATACTATAGTATTACTTTTACATATTTATTATTATATTAGGCATTGTTAAAAGGAAATTAATACAATGCATTGCAATATTCCTTTAACATTTAAAAATGTACAATATTTTATGATCATTAATGTTAATGAATCATTCTTTGTTGGCTTTCTTGCATTTGTTGGGTTTATTATTTCATTTTGTATCATTGGAGATGTGAAAATAGCATGTACTGCCAAGTCATGGGCTTCAATTTAATGCAGCAATCGATTTATGTACAGTATATTAATGTATGGATGTTGGTTTGTTTGTTTTTTCGTCATTGTTTTGTCAGTTTGGTGAAGTTGTGAAATTTATAAATAAAAAAAAAAAGAAATCATAATACAAATTCAGTTAAGTATGATTTTTGCACACCGAGAGACGCACCCCCTGGCGCATATACCGATGTGGTCCTTCGTCAGTATTCATCAAGATCAAGATTAGTACTTTGGAATTCTTTCCTATTTAAGCTATTTCTTATCTGACTTGAACGACAACACATTATGATAAATTGATAGTACAAATATTGAAGAAATTCATTATAAAATTGTAATAATATATGTTTCTATTCTATAATAAATAATAACGACATGCATATATTTCGGGTGACAACGTTGATTGGGGTGCATGCAACAGATGATTTATTGCGCTATTATTTTTTATATTTTAAAACATAATGTTTAATATTTGGTTACCCTCACATTTGCAATTATGACCTGTAGGCAGTAAGCAGTAGCTCAAAAGAGGCTTAGAAGGATTTCTTTTCCACCTCTTGGATCAACATTTTGAAAGTTGATATTGTGAAATGAATAATGTTATTGTTACCCACAATATATCAAAATTTCTCTTATTTGGACAATTTTGAGCAATGGCCTCTCAAACGTACCCAAATACTGCAAAAACGGCACTTTTTGAAGTCTGGGGTTACTTTTATGGGCCAAAATCTTTAAAGGTCATTTTTCAAATGTTATTATACTTTCTCTGTGAATAGTCTACTAGTATATTGTGTACACTTATCAACAATTTTAAAAATAAGTATTTCGTATGTGAGGAAAACTGAAAAATTAAAATTATTTAGTTGTAATTGCACTTTTCAAGATTTTTAAGACATAATATCTTCGTAACTAATTGACATACCATATATATATTATTCGAGAGGGTTGTCAGGCAGCTTTAGGAATTTTTTATTTATGAAGGTGCAAAAACTGAGATTTGGCTAATTTTATAGATAATTTTAATATTCTTCGTTGTTTGAGCAGTTATACAGTATCTTGATAATCAACTCTTACTATGTATATATATATAATTATATATTCATGCAATGGGTGTCCTAGTGAGTTAGTGACACACAAGTGAAGTTTCAACGCAAATGAAATTATTATGCAATAGTATGATTGTAATGTAACTGCATTTTTTTTTTTTGTTTTTAGTGCCAATTTTGTGTGAACTCGACTCAAAACACATAAAAGGGGCCTGCATGCATAAATACTATCCCTTTTCTGTTCAACTACCCGAGAGAGTTGGTAAACAACCTTTTTAAACCAGCTTCATGATTTTTTTAATTTAAACGATGTGCTGCACCAGCTGAGAATTTGCTAATTTGATAGATAATTTTGATGTTTTATTTGTTTTGTAGGAGTACATAGGCCTACAGTACTGTACATGATTTCTTAGAAAGTGACTTGCCATAATAATATTTATATTCATGCAATAATGGGTATGCTAGTAGGTTAGTGACACCCGAGTAAATTTTCAACACAAAAAATAAATGATTATGCAATAACTTATTTATTGTAACTTAAAGATTGCATTTTGGGAGGGGGTTAGTGCCAATTAGGCCAGGAGCTTTCTTAAAAACAACCCCTTTTTTCTGTGAAACATCAGATAAGTTGGCCTACCAGCCCTGTTGTTATATTGATAACATGAATGTAACTCTTGTGGAGAGAATTATTATTGTTGAATCTGATATGAACTGGACCTATATACACATACAACAAATACCTTGTGTACATGTACCTCATGGTACATGTATTTTCATTTATAGTCCATGGGCTGGAAGAGGTTACCGTGCACCCTCCCCCACAGTTAAACTTCTTTGCTATTTTTTTCTTCCCACCTGCATAGCGAAAAAATCGATGTTAACAAGAAAAATATAGGGATGCATTGTGTGTACTTGCGTCATTTGTAATGATCATCAGCGTTTTATCTTCAAATATTTTTTTTGGGGTAGGGGGTAACATTTATCCTAACCCAAGAATCAAACATCTAATTAGTATTATCTTGGTACCATTGTGTAGCATACATCATTTAAAATCTTATACAATTAATCGGACGATTATTAAGGTCAGTAGAGGTCAAAGGGCCATTGACCTTTTACAAAAATGCACATTTTTGCCAAAATATAGATAAATTTCAACATAGTGTCTACAATTTTCAATATTTTTTATCTTAATTGTGTTTTACTTGTGCTTACTGACATATTGAATAAGAAAATATATGTTAACAAGATTAAAATTGCAGTTCATTATATACAAATTGTCATTTTTTATTCTTAAAAATTGCAATAAAAGAAATACATTTTTTGGGGTAGGGGGTAACATTAATAGTAATAACCTAAGAATCAAACATCTAATTGATATGATCTTGGTATTGGTGTGTAGCATATGTGTTTTTTTAATCATTTAGAATTTAAATAAAATTAATCGAACGATTACTAAGGTAAGTAGAGGTCAAAATGTCACTGACCTTTTGCAAAAATGAAATTTTTTGGCAAAATGAGATATATTTCAAAATCAGATCTCCAATTTTTGATATTTTTGGGGTAGCGGTTAACATTTAATTAACCCAAGAATCAAACATCTAATTATTATGTTCTTGGTATCGTTGTGTAGTTCTCAATGCCTATCATCCGTCATAATGTCATCCGGCAACTCCGGTACCAGTACATGTCAAATACATCCGATATATAAATTTTATTAGTGAGCTAACTGGCACATCGCGTAACATATTTAGGTCACATAAAATGTTATTAGTTTCCTCTTTAACTCGACTGGATAACGACCCTTTAACATTCTCGACGTGGTACGGTTGGAACACAACTAGTCCTCATTGTACGCACGCGCACCAGAGATCAAATTGATACGCCCTCATCTATTCAGTGAAGCAGCATTCAAAATAAAGTGAACAACAAGAGTTCGCATACAAGTTTTGGTTGTCTTTAAAGGTTTCTTTGTTTATTTTCATCAAATCTTTAAATCTTTACCTTTAGTTGATTTTTAGTCTTATGTAATTAATTTTATTTCTTGGGGCTTTAGTCGCGTGGACGCGACTCTATAGTTCACTATGTCTGTCGGTCTGTCGGTCGGTCTGTCTGTCGGTCTGTCGGTCTGTCTGTCTGTCGGTCCGGTATCACTATGCGTTTTATCGCTTTCTGACCTTATCTTGATATCAGTTTAATCTAGCTAAGTCAATTTTTCACAGTATATTCCTTATGGCCAGGAATCGATGTGGTTATGTTTTCACGGTGCGCAATAAAAAATTACGCGGTCTACGCACGATTTAACAAAATCACGTTTGTAATCATATCTTCACAACCATGAATCACAATTAAATAAAATTTGGTACTCATAAATTTCAGGGCATAAATCATCATATGGCAATACAATTACGTGCGTAGCGCATGTAACGCATGCGTACGCGCGCTTAACATTTTCAAAATTTATTTTCGATGAAATAAGAGTACGTTTCAGGCAATTTTAAGCGTTTACAAAATTGCCATGAGTGCGCAGATTTTTGCGCGCGCACTGCGCGTTAAATGTTAATGCGCACTCTTTTTGACCGATTTCTGTTTTCTTGACTTACTTTTCAACTCGAAATTACGTTATACGAGCACGTCAAAAGTGACAGGCTACGCACGTGTAAATTAAAAAAATTTAAATGTTTTTAAACATTTCAACATTTTTAAACATGTTCAGTAATTTCGGTCAGTTGGTAGGTTGGTCGGTCGGTCGGTCTGTCGGTCGGTCGGTCTGTTGGTCTGGTATCACTATGCATTGTAGCACGCGACTTAATGACTGTTGGCCTTGTTCTTTTACTTTTCTGTTCTTGTTGTTTTTTGTATATTGTATCTGTTCTAAGGGTCCCAAATGATCAGCAAATGCTGGATGGATCACCCTCATTAAATATGGTTAAAATAAATAAATAAAATAAAAAATAAAGTTGTAACCTAAAACCTGTGAAAACTACAACAGTGAAACATTCATAAGTATAATTATAATATCTCTATTGATAGCATCATGCTTTTACTGTTTTATTTAGTTCTAAATGCCTATCATCCGTCATAATGCCATTCGGCAACTCCGGTACCAGTACATGTCAAAATACTTCCGACATGAATAAAAACATGTTATAATTAGTATATTATTGAAACTTACCAGCAAATAAACAGTAAATAAAACAAAAAAAATTGTGCGCATAGTGCGTTATGTTACGTCTTCAGAATTTCCTCTTTAAATGGTTATATATTTGTATATATATTTGCTTTATAAAAATTATTCTCTTATTGTTAGGTCTAATTTTGTTTCAAGAACACGACATTTAAAACTCTTCGATCGAAGATTAATATTGTTAAACTATATGTGTTATGAGATCTAATATGAAAACTGAAACCAAAGCGAAATTTACTTTTGAAAATATAATAATTAGAGACTTAAAGTCGCATGAAGTAAATGATGCTCTTAAATTATTTGAAGAAGGAATGCGTGACTACACTAAATATTTCCACAAGGCAGTTCACTCGTTTACATATTTTTCGTTGCCTACAACTTAACTTATACGATTTGCAGTTTGATGTTCTTCTTTACTTCTTCATTCATGTGCTTGATATGCAGTTTTTTGTTGTGTTTTAGTTTTCGCATTTATCAAGAGATTCTCTGGGTTAAGAAATATATTACACTTGGAATACAAAACAACAATATTATGAAAGAGTTTACTATGAAGGAACGTTGTTGTTACAAAGTTGCTGCTTCTGGGGATGTCGTCTTAGGAACTGTTGCTGTCCAAGATGTTGGAAATGACACTGCAGAGATTATCAGAATGTACGTGTCTAGTGTGTGTCAGAGAAGTGGTGTCGGGGGCAAGTTGATAGATAATGCTATCGAATTCTGTGTAGAGAATGGTTTTAAAAACATTGTAGTCATAACTGGGGCCGGAAATTCCAAAGCAATTTCTTTCTACAAGAAGTACGGATTTATTGAAGTATGTCGGTTTTTGCTGCCTGTACCTGGAAAAGTGTCAATGTTTACTCTAAAGTCCGCATCATTGAAATACGTTTTAAATATATAGAATAAACAATTAAATGACAGAGGGAACGTTTACTTTGATTTAAAGTATGCATGTTTATTATTGTATTATTATATATTTGATTTCATGTTACAACCCCATGATGTAAACCAATAAAAAGTCACTGACTGTCGTGGATTAAGTTCTTTCTCTCTTTTCTAAAGTCAAAATAAATTTTACGTCACCATCTATAGACCAGATCAGTGTTTTGAAAGAGCAGTTTATGTTCAAATTAAAAAGTGTATTAAAGATAGATAGAATAATAATTTTTGTACCAACTCTTACGAGTCTCTTACTCTTTTAAGAGTCGATACTTGTTAGTTCACAGTTTTGAAAACGCCATGAATTTGAATCTAACCTACAGACATTTGTTTTGGTAAAAACAAAACAAAAGTCATTACATTTATAAACATATTATATTAAATCGCCTAAAAGAATCAATTGGAATTAAAATGGGAATTGGAATAATTGGGTGAAATAATATTTTATTGAAGGTGATAATTAGGTAAAGAAATTATGGGAAAATTCATAATACATCGACATATCTCTATATAACTTTACGTAAGGGCAATATTCGGTAAATCGCGTGTTACTTCTAGAATGTTTATTCGGTTGTATATAAAGTTGGTTTCATACTTTCGGTACTGATTTTAACCACCTGATAATATATACAGTCCATAATATATTGTATCTGTACACTTTAAATTGATACGCCCTCATCTTTCAGTATTTTTATTCACGAGGCGGGATCTCAGAAGAGATATTTTTTTGTATATATAAAAACATTTGGCAAATATATATATATATATATAATTTGAAACGATAAAGATGAGGAAATTTGTGAGAATGAGAAAAAATCGCCCAACCGAAACTCGAACTCGGACCGCCTGCTTGATATGCAGATATTGATATTGGATAGCGACTCTTTAACATTCTCGGCGTGGTACGGCGGAACGCGTGTTTTTTTTTCCAGGACGAACGTGGGCAGAAGTCATGAATAATTCATTACCTTAATTATTTTCTATTATAAAGAATTGAAAGATAGCTGATCTACTTCCTAAATATACTAAACCTAACCCTCTAAATAATCTCTCTCAACTATTAAAAAAAACATGTTCATGAAAGACCTCGAACCGAGGGCTTCAGCGTAATAGGTTAAAGCCTTTACCACTAGACCAAACATTTCGGTTGGCAAACGTTGTTTACACTAATTATTTAATCTCTCTGCATTCTTATACAGCGCCCTCTATAATGTTCCCTATTATGTCATAATTAATCATGAATTATTCATGATTTCTGCCTACGTTCATCCTGGAAAAAAAATTACGGCGGCGGAACAGCACTAGTCCTCAGTTGTACGCACGCGCACCAGAGATCAAATTGATACGCCCTCATCTTTCAGTATTTTTGTTCACGAGGCGGGATCTCAGAAGAGATATTTTTTTATATATATAAACACATTTGGCAAATATATATATATTTATTTATTTATTTATTCCACATTTATTTAGTCATCAATTACAGTACATCATAATTACAGTACAACTGAAAAAAGGGATCCTGCATAAAAAAGCTTTAGCTTCATTTTTTTGTAGGACCCTTTTACATAAGAACAAGTATATTGAACTTAAATAATCAAAGGTGTTGTTAATCAGCATATAGTGATAAAAAGTATTTTTTGACCTGTTTTTTATACATTTATTTTGTTTCTTTAAAATAGCCGGTTTATTACCACCATTACAAGTGAATTCTTTCCACAATTTTGGTCCATATATGTGTATAAACTGTTGACTGCAAGTTAGTCTTGTGAAGGGAATTTCAAATTCAGTTCCTGTTCTGTGGTTATGAGTAGGCCTAATACTGTCACAGTAATTAAAAATATTTAAAATGTGATGTGGTAATTCATTGAATTTTACGTTTGCCATAAATCCTATGACGTTTACTTTGTAAATATCATAAACGTTTCATATTTTTAGTTTCTTAAACAGTGGCTCTGAGGCTTATATAATCTATAATAATTATATATAATTTGAAACAATAAAGATGAAGAAATCTGTGACCGCCTGCTTGATATGCAGATGTCCTAACCATTAGACCACTGGGGCTTTCATGGTATTGTTCAAACGCGATTGGATAGCGACTCTTTAACATTCTCGGCGGGGTACGGCGGAACAGCACTAGTCCTCAGCTAGTTGTCAAAGGAAAAAATTCTTACTAAATTGCAGATCCAAATAGTTTATCTAAATCTAAAACAATAGGCTATTGTATATACGACTTCCTGATCACTCACTTCTATTAAGCACTATGAGACAACTGTGTCACTTATGTTTTATATTTCACCTGAAGATATATATATATATATATATATAAATCAATGATGTTGCGTAGCACTGTGTAAATTATATATAAATCATAGAAACAGTGCTCATATTCGGAACATGATCTCATAATCGCGTCAAGCATAGCTCATTGGCGAAAGTTCCGTATTTTTATGAGATCATGTTCCGAATATAAGCACTGTTTCTATAATTTACAGTATGATTTATATATAATTTACACAGTGCTACGCAACATCATTGATTTATATATATACACAATAGGCAAAGAACATTAATTCTAATCCGCCAGGTGATATACTGAAATTTAATTAATTAATTTGAAACGATAAAGATGAGGAAATCTGTGAGAATGAGTCGCCCCTACCGAGTTGTATGAAAAAATGTCTCTGGCTGGATTCGAACCTGCAACCTCTCGCTTACAGGGCGAGTATCATACCACTAGACCACAGAGCCATGTATGGTATTATCACAGATTTTCACCCACCAGATACATTCTCTCATACAACAAACGCCCTCACAATCAGTGGAGGCTTAACAAGTCAGAATAAATTCCAACTTTAATTCGCAACGGTTTTTAAAAATAATATTGTGTATATGTAAATCAATGATGTTGCGTAGCACTGTGTAAATTATATATAAATCATACTGTAAATTATAGAAACAGTGCTCAAATTCGGAACATGATCTCATAATCGCGTCGAGCATAGCTCATTGGCGAAAGTTCCGTATTTTTTAGTTGTATGAAAAAATGTCATACAACAGTTTGTTTGTATGATTTATATATAATTTACACAGTGCTACCCAACTTCATTGATTTACATATACACAATATTATTTAAAAAACCGTTGCGAATTAAAGTTCATTGATCATGTTCCCGCCAGAGACATTTTTTCATACAACTTAAAAATACGGAACTTTCGCCAATGAGCTATGCTCGACGCGATTATTAGATCATGTTCCGAATATGAGCACTGTTTCTATAATTTACAGTATGATTTATATATAATTTACACAGTGCTACGCAACTTCATTGATTTATATATATACATATACACACACACTATATCTCTTCGGAGATCCCGCCTCGTGAATAAATATACTGAATAGATGAGGGCGTATCAATTTGATCTCTGGTGCGCGTGCGTACAACTGAGGACTAGTTGTTTTCCAACCGTACCACGTCGAGAATGTTAAAGGGTCGTTATCCAGTCGAGTTAAAGAGGAAACTAATAACATTTTATGTGACCTAAATATGTTACGTGATGTGCCACTAAGCTCACTAATAAAGTTTATATATCGGATGTATTCGACATGTACTGGTACCGGAGTTGCCAGATGACATTATGACGGATGATAGGCATTCAGAACTACACAACGATACCAAGAACATAATAATTAGATGTTTGATTCTTGGGTTAAATGTTAACCGCTACCCCCAAAATATAGAAAATTGGAGATCTGATTTTGAAATATATCTCATTTTGCCAAACAATTTCATTGTTGCACTATTAATGTTACCCCCTACCCCAAAAAAATGTATTTCCTTTATTGCAATTTTTAAGAATAAAAAATGACAATTTCACAGCTAAGAACTTTCACTTTTTGAAATTCACCAGTCAGAATTTTGTATTGCATTCAGTGTCTGTAAAATAACAAAAATATATATTTCTAGAATATTAAGTTGTAATTAAAGTAATGAATATAGTACACACACAAGAGAAAGTAAATACAGAGATTAACTCTGACTGTTTACTGTTGTTTTAATAGAAATCCATTGTGGCCATGAAATTTCATCTAATAATGAAAATGGAATGCATGTATACAAGGAAATAGTTAATAGAATACATACAATGACTTGAGGATGTTCGTCTGACTGAAGGCAATCATCAAGGTTCAATGAGTATGTAGCACGTCCAGTAATGGCATCTACTGGACCCATCTCAATCCTTAACTTCAGTGCATGGTACAGAACATACAGTGGATGCCCGGCATAGTCCTGCAAAACACATGAATGTTTAAATGAGCAAATGGCCAAAAAGTTAAGACATTGGAACTGTAATCCATAGCCTTATGCCAAGGGTTTGAGGCTCACTTGCTCCATGGTTCTGGTGGTAGAACGAGTCTTCTTGGATAGTTAATAATAGTTTTTAACTGTGTGCTAGTTTATTTTTTAATCTTTTATTTATTTCATACACATCCAACAGCGAGCACAAATAAATATTATTTTTTTGTTACAGAAGTGAATACTCCATTTCTGTCACTTTAGTTAATTTTATTTTTATTGCTAAGGTCAAATCTGGGGGTCACTTCATCACCCTAGATATTTCAATTGTGAAGTATCCTATTAGAAACACAACTTTAATGGACTGTTTTGATAATAATTCAATGTATATCTGACAGTGAATATACCAGAAATGCTTAGGGATATGTAATTTTAGCATGACATGTCCTAATAGACTCTTTCCGAGACGTTTTTTGGGTCTACTGTAGCAGCTGGAATCAATAAATCATAGTGGAGTTTCTATTTTCACAAAACTGTCTGTCCTTAGAACTATAACTGCTGCTTGCTTTAGATTCTGATTGAGTAGTCCTAATGGGACGTAGCGGGCTAGAGCAGCAGCGTGAAAAACTTAAATACTACAGTACAATGCAATCGATATCAAAATATCCTTAATCACAGTACATTACAATCTGTTAAATTACCTACACTCTATAATGTTGTGAAATATAAGAATGATATTTTTAAGTGAGACCGAGAGTCTTTTGGATCCCTGTCAATTTGCCTACCGCTCTAAAAGGGGGGTAGAAGATGCAGTTACAACTTTATGACATAAATTTAATTTGGCCTGTCATGTTGACAGGCCAAATTCGTATGCCAGAGTTTTATTCTTAGATTTTACGCCCGCTTTTAACGTTTTGCAACCTCATATTTTAATGGAGAAAATGAATGCCTTGGGTATAAATCCAGCTAATATTTTATGGAGCAATGATTTTTTTAAAAGATAGGGAACAATTCAGGTGTGTAGAAAGCGACGACCTCGAATTGGACGACGAATTCTAGCTAGGTCGTCCAATTCGAGTTAGTTGGGGTCTTCCAATTCGAGGTCGTCGCTTTCTACACACCTGGAACAATTCATCTGTTTTAATGATAATATTTCAGAAAACCTTATGTGCAATATTGGTGCACCACAAGGTTGTGTTTTATCTTCTATTATATTTTCTTTATATACCAGTGATTTTAAATGTTCAGATGATCTAGTTTTAACCAAATGCTTTACTGTGAAATACGCTGATGACACCGGCCTGATAAAACACGATGACCCTGAGTCATATTTTGATAATGTCAGTTATTTTTCTACTTGGTATCTAAAATTAAATGTTAACAAGACCAAAGAAATGATTATTGATTTTAGAAAAAGTAACAAAACACATGATAAGGAGTGGAGCTGTGGCTTGGTGGTTATGATGCTTGGCTACCAATCTAAGGGTCCTGGGTTCAAGTCCTGTCATATGTCAGGGTTTTTTCTCATGACAATTTACAACTCCACTCCCAAAGACTTAATAATAAGTCTTTGTTTATGTAGAGCATCTTGTGTATATGTTTGTCTTGTGAAATTTTAAATAGTTTATCCATCCTGTAATTGGCGGGTTACTCGCTGTTGGATGAGTATGAAATAATAAAAAAAAAAATAATAATAATAATAATAATAACACTAATACTAACACTAATAATAATAATAATAATAATAATAATAATAATAATAATAATAAGCTATTAAACGATGAAGTGGAAGTTGTTAGTAACTTTAAGTATCTAGGCAGAGTAATCGATGAGTGGAACTTAATTGGAAGGAAAACAGATTCATTGACAAAATTATAATGTTTATTTGTTTTACTGATTACCTAATCAGTATGTGATATTAGATTAAATGTACTACTTTCATCTTTGTTAAATATGTACTCACTGTCTTATCGTTAGATAAATTATATTTTTTATTTGTAACTAGAAAAAAAATAATTTCTTTATATATTTTCTTTATATATTTTCTGTATTTATAAATCCGGAAAAAATTATTCAATATTCACCATAGGGAATCCACCTAATATCCATATTAGGGAAGGATACCTACAAATTACACTATCACTTTCCTGTTCAACTACCCGAGAGAGTTGGTAAACAACCTTTTTAAACCAGCTTGATGATTTTTTTTTATATAAATGATGTGCTGCACCAGCAGAGATTTTGCTAATTTGATAGATAATTTTGATGTTTTATTTGTTTTTGATGAGTACATAGGTCTACATGATTTCTTAGAAAGTGACTTGCCATAAAAATATTTACATTCATGCAATAATGGGTATGCTAGTAGGTTAGTGACACCCGAGTAAATTTTCAACACAAAAAATAAATGATTATGCAATAGAGGGGGTTAGTGCCAATTAGGCCAGGAACTTCCTTAAAAACAACCCCTTTTTCTGTGAAACATCAGATAAGTTGGCCTACCAGCCCTGTTGTTATATTGATAACATGAATGTAACTGTGGAGAGAATTATTATTGTTGATTCTGATATGAACTGGACCTATATACACACAATATACAACAAATACTTTGTGTACATGTACCTCATGGTACATGTATTTTCATTTATAGTCCATAGACTGGAAGGGGTTACCGTGCACCCTCCCCCCACATTTAAACTTCTTTGCTATCATTTTCTTCCCACGTGCATATATTGCGAAAAAATCGATGTTAACAAGAAAAATATAGGGATGCATTGTGTGTACTTGCGTCATTTGTAATGATCATCAGCGTTTTATCTTCAAATATTTGTTGGGGGGTAGGGGGTAACATTTATCCTAACCCAAGAATCAAACATCTAATTAGTATTATCTTGGTAAAATTGTGTAGCCATCTTTTAAAATCTTATACATATCAAGCAGGCGGTCTGAGTTCGAGTCTCGGTTGGGGCGACTTTTTCTCATTCTCACAGATTTCCTCATCTTTATCGTTTCAAATTAATTAATTAAATTTCAGTATATCACCGGGCGGTTTCGAATTAATGTTCATTGCCTAATGTGTTTATATATATATATATAAATCCAAAGGCAAATTACTGAGAAAAAAAATGACAATGCTGTGGGTATCAGTGGCTGGATCTCAATGGAGATACAAAAATAAAAAGCGAAAAGCTAAATCAAAACGATAAAGTAAACAGCCAGAAAAATTAGCAGAGCTTTCGGGCAACACTAGCCCTTCATCGGTGCAAGTGAAGGAATTTTGATAACGTCATAGTATAAAGCTGGCAAGTGCTGCCTGGGTGGACGGGAATAAAAGAAATATAACAAAGGGAGCCAGGGTGGAGTCTGAATAAGAGTAGAAAACAAAGAAGGTAGCTTGGTAGAGATATAAACAATTTTGGAATGAGACTAAAAAACAGCTTAAATTCAATTCAATTAAAACTTTATTATCCCCATGGGGAAACTCTGTTGGCCTTTTCAAAAATACAGTACATACAAATATAAAATGGATACAGTACATAAAATATAAAATACGATAAAAAAAAAGCCATACAAAATATACATATAAAATCCTAAAAAGTCGAATAAAATACTACAAAAAATAAAAATAGCGCATATCATTCATTATATAATCGTATTGCAGCAGGGACGAATGAATTGCCATATCTATTTGTTTTAATTTTTCCTTGAAGGAGTCTGTCACTACGTTGACTTTTGTTAAATTTATAGTGCAGAGGATGAGCGTGGTCTTTTAAAATAATCTTCAATTTTTTAATTACTAATTCCTTATATAAAACTTCAGGTTGAATTTGTTCAGAGCCTACTAATCTACTGCCTTGTTTAACTATTTTATTAAGTAAAAGTCTATCTTTAAAACGTGAATTACCATAATAACATATTAGGCAAAAACTAAGTACACTGTTTAAGATAGAAGTATAAAAAAGTTGTAAAATAGTACGGTCAATCTTAAAAGAGTTTAATTTGCGTCGAAAGAAGAGACGTTTTTGTAATTTATTGTATATGCACCTACTATTTGCATAAAATTTAAGTTCATTATCAATTTCAACCCCTAAATATTTGTAAGTTTCAACTTCCGAAATGGTCACACCATTGATTTTGATCTTGGGAAGGTAGTTTATCTTCTTCCGAAAATCAAAAACCATCTCTTTAGTTTTATTTATATTTAGATCTAAAAAATTATCTTTACACCATTTGTGAAAAATATTAATACTGTCTAAGAAGCCTGTCATTGAATCATCTTTTGAATCCAGATAACCAATCAGAGCAGTGTCGTCTGGTACTGTATTGTATTGTATACAATAAAGGTGACAACACACAACCTTGTGGAACACCCGTGTTAACTTTCAACAACGAGGACAACGTGTGATTAAGCTTAACACGCTGTTCTCTATCTTTAAAAAAATTAAGTAGCCATTTTATAATCAGTGGGTTAACTTCTAAATCGATAAGCTTATTAGCCAGAACATATGGTTGAATATTATTGAATGCACTAGAGAAATCAACAAAAAGAATTCTCGCAAAGCAACCTTTTTTCTCTAGGTGCTCAGAAACATCATTAAGGAGCAGAAGCACTGTATTATTAACACACCTGTTTGGACGATATGCAAATTGATTTATATCTAGCAGATTCTCCACTGAGGCAACTAGCTTACTTTTAACAATGTTTTCTAAACATTTCATTGGTACACATGTAAGGGCCACGGGTCTAAGGTCATTCATTTCCTTGGGATTTGGTTTTTTGGGAATGGGCATGATTGTTGATTTTTTCCACAACATTGGAACTATTGAGTCATTTACAGAGGATTGAAAAAGTTTACAAAAAGGAATGGCCAACTAATCGGCACACCTTTTAAGAGTCTTACAACTAATATTATTGGGACCTTTTGCCTTACGTGGGTTAAGTTTTTTAAATAATAAGTTCACTTCGTCCACAGTGATTTGAAAATGTTCGGGGGGTACCGGCAGTTCATCAACGCGTTTTGTTGTTTCCCTCATGTTCAAGTCAACATCCACTTTATCAAATCTGTTGTAGAAGGCATTTAAATCATTTGCATATTTCTTTTCATTGTCAACAACAACACCCTTTGCCTTCGGTTTATAACCAGTAATATTCTGCAAACCTTGCCAAACCTTAGATGAGTTACGATTTCGGAAGGACCTTTCAATTTTATTTTTATATTCCTTTTTGCATTCAATAATTTTCCGCTTGATTTGCCTCTGTATATCTTTTCGCTTCTCTTTCTCTCCGTCACAAAAACATTTCTTTTTCTTATTAAGGAGTTCTTTGAGTTCTTTGGACACCCAAGGTTTATTATTAGAAAAAAACTTTAATTCTTGATACAGGTATAATCATTTCTTCACAGAATCTTACGTATTCAGATACAACGAGGGTCGCTTCGCTCAAATTTTCTGCATTTTCCGTTAATGCATCCCAGTTTGTGCATTCAAAACACCCTTTAAGGGTCTCGCTGGCTTCCTCAGTCCAACGTTTTACCTTTATTTTCTTTGAGGGTTTATCACGAAGACGGGTTTTATATATTGGAATGAGGCTGATCATATTGTGGTCAGATTTGCCAAGACCCGCCATAGCTTTACACTTGTATGCACCATCAATATTTCCATAGCAAAGGTCGATACACGTATTGTTGCGAGTTGGACAATCAACATATTGCTGGTATGTAGGTAGGTATTCTTTTAATGAACATGAGTTGAAATCCCCCATGATGAATTTAGCTGCTTCAGGCGAATTATTTTCTGCTTCAGAAATGAGATCATATACTGTGGTTGCTGCTATTAATGTCTGCTTATGGTGGGATATAGACCACAAATACCTTCACTTGATGTATCTCCCTTGGGGGGTAATACGGGCGCATATCAATCGCAAGCAATTCAATGTCCTTATTACATACTTCACTCCTTACAGTGATATGCGATGGTTTGCAGTATTTTTCACTTACATAAGCACACACGCCACCTCCTTTGTTTTTACCTGAATTTTCATTTCTATCCATTCTAATCAATGTGTAATCGTCAAGATCAACTGAGGAATCTGGATCATTATCCGTCAGCCATGTTTCTGACAAACAAATCATGCTCGACTCGCGAAAAACCGTTAAGAACTTTACGTTCGCTCTTAGTTCATCTATTTTGTTTCTTATACTCTGTACATTACCAAAAACAACTGTTGGCAGTGGGGTTTTATGCTTTAATTTCTTTAATCGAACTCTAACGCCACCTCTTCTGCCTCGTTTTCTTTTCTTTGTTTTTTTAACGTTTTGAGTACGCACCTGTTGCAAAGGAAGTCACGTCTACTTAAGAGAAATTTTCTGCTGTACGTTAACAATGGCCGCACCTCCCCGCTATTTGTTACCGTGCTAGCACCTACGCTCTCCTTAATGCTCCATATTAAAACAGTTAAAACACCAAACATAGCATAGTTCCAAAAAATATTAACTTTAAACATTGTTCACCAAACTTCCACACAAAAATATATACTAAAACTAGTCAAAAATGGTGGTTAATATTGAAACTTAAATTTTGGAAGTCAATGGAATAATTTTACCGATCTGGGAGTATGTTCCTAATGTATATATATATATAAATCCCAACAAAAATTAATGAAAAAATGACAATGCTGTGGCTGGATCTCAATGGAGATACAAAAAAAAGCGAAAAGCTAAATCAAAACGATAAAGTAAAAGAGCCAGAAAAGTTAGCAGAGCTTTCTGGCAACACTAGCCCTTCAGTGCAAGTGAAGGAATTTGGATAACGTCATAGTATAAAAGCTGGCAAGTGCTACCTGGGTGAACAGGAATAAAAGAAATACAACAAAAGGAGACAGGGTGGAGTCTAAATAGGAGTAGAAAACAAAGAAGGTAGCTTGGTAGAGATATAAACAATTTTGGAATGAAACTAAAAAACAGCTTAAATGGTGGTTAATATTGAAACTTAAATTTTGGTAGTCAATGGAATAATTTTAAGGATCTTAGAGTATGTTCCTAATGTTAATTCCAAAATGTTTTGTGGTTTTAAGTTGTAATTCCTAGTGGTTTTCTTTGTCTTTGCGAGTTTTGTCGCTCCATTTGACATCGTGGTCTATTGCAATAACTCTGAAATTTGCAATCGAGTGACCAGCTGAAATAAAATGTTCGGCTACAGGTTGATCAAGCTTTAATGTTTTGATAGCTGATCTGTGTTGTGTCATTCTCATAATGGAGAGTGTTTTTTTGTTTCTCCGACGTACTGTTTGCTACAAATATGACAGTATATGACATAAATGACGTTTTTGGTTAGACAATTATTAATTGATTGTCTTATCGGAAAAAATGCGGCCAGTTTGGTTACTCTTAAATTTTTCAGTAGAATCAACCAATGAACAAAGTTTTGCAAGATTTGCCGCAAAGGTGACTGCCCAAATTTTGGCTGTCATGAGAGTTCTTTTCACTCTTAAATTTGGATCTGCCTAATATATCACGAAGGTCTACGAAATACAATAATGGGTGGTTCCGAAAAAACAGTCCTGAGACGTTCTGTGGACTGTAGAATGGGCATATGTTTCTCAATAATAGCCCGTAATGGAGGCAACCTAGGGTGATAAGTTGTGACCAATGGCACTCTGGTCGAATTTTTTGGCTGACGTGGTTTGTACGTCAGTGTTTGACATCGAGGAATATCTTTTGCTGTCTTTATAGCAGTTTCGATGTATTCCTTCTTGTAATTTCTATTCCGGAGATAACCAGTTAGTTCTTCGGTACGATTCTGAAAATCTAAATCTGAAGAACAGATACGTCTGATACGTAATGCTTGACTGTACGGTATGTTTTTAGTGTAGTGTCGAGGATGGCAATTACTGCTAGGGAGCAGGTACATATTTTTATCTGTGGGTTTACGGAATAGGTCAGTTTTGAGTGTACCATTTTCTATGGTCACTATAGTGTCCAAAAAAATCAACGCTACTAGTGGATTTGGTAGCTGTAAATTTGATAGTTGGGTGGGTTGAATTAATATTGAGAAAAAAGATTCCAAATTATCTTCACCATGGATCCACATCATGAAGATGTCGTCAATGTATCTAAACCAAACAAATGGTTTATTAGGTTGGAGGGACAGAAAATTGGCCTCAAATTGTCCCATAAATAAATATGCAAAAGATAGCGCCATTTTTGTGCCCATCGCTGTGCATGAAATTAAAGGTAATGGTCATTTCCAAAAATAAAATTGTTGTTGGTTAAAATCAACATGACCAGTTCTCTCGTAAATGAGCTTTAGTAGGCGTTTTGCCTGGAATTTGTTTGTAATTTAAAATACATGCGTCGGCTCCTTCTTCGTGGGGGATATTAGTATACAATGATGAAACACCCCAGGGCCATAGCCAGGATCAGTCAAGGGGGGTTCGCACACTAAGTATTTGGGTCACCCCCACCCCCATACCTACCCCCTATCCTGGGGTGGGGCCTGAGGCGAAGCAAATTATGTTAAATGACACCCCTAGATGGCCGGAAACGACACTCTCATGCAGCATGCTACCAATGAGCAAAACGATCGTACTTGGACTCGTGGACTATTTAAACGATAACATTTGTTGCCGTATGTTAGATGCGCGTGCTCTGTGCGGAACCGCCGATTGTTTGATCATTTACTCGATATTTTGTTTTGCGTTCAAGTTCAATGCGAACGTACGTCTAGGAGAAGCCCCGAAAAAAGCACACTGGGTGAAGGCAAATGCAATTCTTATTATAGCTCTATCTATAATATTTATTTACAGCAATTTGTTGAGGAAATTAAATATGCCAATGTAAATAGGTGATATTGATACATTTGAGTACGTATCGGCTGGTGGTCTAGAAACAAATAATCGGATGCCATAATGTGAACTACAGTACATGATACCATAGATATTATAGTGTAAAATATTAATATTCACTATAATCCTCTATGATACATTATACTTCATAGCTAGCCGGCCTGCGATTTTTTTTTTCGTACATAAGTTGGGGACCCCCTCATGAAACGTCACAAAATAAACATGAATTATTCTTCAGTTAAATTTTCTTGTTCCGTGTGCACCCACAAGCGTATTGCGGTATGATTCTAGGCCTATCTCCGCTGTTGTTGCGGCGTGCGATTTCATAGAAGAATAGCTGCGTTTTGTGTGGATTGTCGAAATAATCAGCATTTAGTTTATGGTCTTTTTAATATAATTTATTACTAAAGAATTACGTGTTAAAATTATAGTTTCTATTAATACTATTAGGCCTAATTATTAGTCTCTAAACCCATGTCTATTCTAGTAGAGCTATGTGGGTGTGTGTGACGTGTGTGTGACACTGTGTTAGGTATGACACAATCCGAGTAATAAGTCAGCAAAATTAAACAATAAACATTACACAAAAATACATTTTTTATTCTCGTGGGTCTAATCTTCCCATCTCATGTGTTCATATACGCGCATTTTTTACAGTTCCTTTGAATTTTGATTATATGCATATTGTTTGATAATAAAATAGCAGAATTTAAAAAATACAGTACACACATTTATAGGCCTACACATTCTTTATTCTTGTGGGTCTAAGCTTTCTTTGGGCTATGTCCAATGAATTACTACTTAATGTAATGTCTTGCCTAGCTGTCGATTGGCCTCGACTCGACACATTTTGAAAAGTGGTGTGTGTGTAAAGAAGAGTGCGCGAAGGCAATCACGTGAGTTGACTTAGAATCCTAGGCCTACTGTAAAAGTATCGTATCGCAGTTGTGTAATCACTTCTTGTTGCTATACGCTTGGGTGCACACGAAACAACAAATTTAACTGATGAATTATTCATGTTTATTTTGTGACGTTTCATGAGGGGTCCCCAACTGATGTACGAAAAAAAAAATCGCGGCCGGCTAGATATATCAATTATCCTTAATCTGAATTTAATACACTCTCCTCTCCGCGTAGAAGTAAACAGGTCAAAGGTCATTTTAAGGATAAGTCAATTACAGTAGTACTGTATTTCTACTACGCGCTAGCCATTACGTGGCGTATCCTTGTAATAGAAGCTTTTTACCTCCTTTAATTCCCGTCGAAGAAGCCAAAAATATTGAAAACCACTTGAAATACCCACTGGATATGTCTTATGAATATTTATATTTTCAGACTCTACCATTTTTTGAAGGTATCTATTAAAATATTTTCATAAACTGCACAGTTTTCTAACAGTGTTTCACGCACTTTATTTCATGAAATCAAGACAAAAAAGGTACTCATTTAAATCACTTATTTATCCCTTTTATAAACTTAATTCACACAAAATGAAACTTGATCTTGATTGTAGAATGGTTGTAGATTCCAAAAAGGGGAAAACACTATTTTCACCAAGATAGTGAGTTTTAACTTAAATAGTACTTCTTTAGGTCATTACACTATATAAAGATCAGCAAGTTATGTTTCACTATGCCAGAGCAGGTCACATATTATATTGGTGGACATAAAATTAGAAATGCTTACATCAACTTGTAATTATGTCAATGAAATATTGCAAAAGATGATTTAACGATTTTACTTACATGATTTTATTTTATTGCTTACCCTCACGTTTTAAAACAACCATCAATCAACAATAACTAAATCAATACGTTAATCTGTTTAGGGAGTATACAGTCTTAAGTATTAAAATAACTAAATTTTGTTGTTGAATATTTAAACTCACCATTGGATCTAATAAGGCCACATGCATTACTAAGAAAGTTATATTCCCCAAAGAAAAGAGGTGAATGTTATGAGTCTTAAAGAATAAATAAAATTAGTTGCTAATTATTAAATATAACATTACTACTGTATACACAAATGAATATGTTAATACATTATTTGTGGTAACAATAACAATTAATATTGGTTTCATCTTTTATTAAAGATTCCCCCTAAAAAGCATGAACAATGGATACTTTGATTAGGCCATTTTGCAGTTTTAACAACATTTATTCACATCAATTTGAAAACAACCCAACAAAAATTAACATTTTTAAAAACAATTTGAAAATTTTCATGTAAACATTTTTTTTTTCAAATTTTGGGTAATAGTGATAACTACTATTTTCCATTGTTCAACAAACATACTAATGTGTATCTTTAAAAATATTTCGTATTGTTGAATTTTAGACGATGTCCACTAAGTTCCAAGCTTTCTTCTACATTTGCTATGACGTCAGGTACTTGCTAGCTCACTTGCACAGTGTTTCCCAAAATGTTAATATAAAGTTTGCGGTACACAACGTATATTAATTTTGAAAAGAACTGTCGAGTTTCTCGACGTTTCGATCAATATGCTTTAATCGTCCTCAGAAGCATATCGAAAACAACGATCGAAACAACAACAACATAATAATAATAATAATAATAACACTAACACTAATAATAATAATAATAATAATATCAAATATTTAAATAATATTTATCGCATAATATACAATCTACGATAATTTAATTAATTGATATAAAAAAATCATTATACCCAACTACTATCTCCGTTTTCTTATGCAGAACATCATTTGAATAAAAGAACAAATCACACATCTACGCATAATCAAACATCTTATACTCTATCTCTAACAATTTTTTCAATTTTCTATCGACTAAAGCCGAAGTATAGTCATTTTCTCGGTACCGTTTCTATGGATACCACCAGGTAGGCTTACTTCATCAAGGCTTCTAAGAATGGATGTACTGGTTGGGAGCAGAAAAACTAATAGACCATACCCAGTACCGTTTTGATTACGATCAATCGGAAAATTACCTCACGACGTGACGAGATAGATTAACATACCAACTTCACTTGGATATATGGAGATTTCGGCATTATTGAAAGCAATACTCTTCCCTCTATGAAAGCAACCAATCACGTATAAGTACCTGCAATAAAAATACAAACGTGGTGTATTTGATTATACAAGTTCTATAGTTTTATAGATACCTTACACTACCGTAGAATGCTTTCAGTCACGAAGATGTATTTGCAGTGGGCATGTATTATATTTTGTTTGGTTCTACAGGAGCATACTGTGAATTGCAAACTAGCTCGAACAGATATTCACGTTGGTTTTAATGAAACCTTGTATGACGATTATCTTTACCACCAAAGAGATCAAGTAGAAATGTCAACAGACGAGTTTAACAACACAGAACTACATCAAAACGACAACGTGCATAGTATAAAGTTGTTTTCAAGCACAGGATATTTTCTTCGGATTGGACCCGAAAGACATGTAACTGGTACACGGAATTGCAGAGACAACTATGGTAAATAAATACCAATAAGAGTGTTAATAATTATTTTATTATCGTATCTTTTCTCAATATTTATTTTTTAAATAATTTTGTTATTGAAAATGTGTGTAGTTAGTCGCTTTCTTGTCGATGTTTTTATTGTAGAACGTAATTTATTTATTTTTCTCTGTTCTGGGTTGACCAACTAGCATAGGTGTTTAGCACCTGTTTGGTCTTTCCGTGCCTCCTTTTATAATTGTTTTGTCTTCTTTGTTATGTATATGGCAGAAATTGAATAATAAAAAAAAATAAAATAAAACATGCAGTCAATCTCAGGGAACCACATCTTTTGGGACATTATACTTTTTTTTAAATGCATTTTGATATATAAGAGCCATTGTCTGTAAAAATAAAATATTTTGTGGCAGATGTAAAAAAATGGATTTCTCTGAAATTTTTACTATGAAAAGAACTTCAATTAAAAGCATATCTAAAACATTTATTTTAATTTTTAGCCTTCGTTGCCATGACAACGGTCAATTATCCAAATTTTGAAGTTTTTGCCATTTTTCACATATTTTCTATAGTAAAAAAGTACAAACTTGTATACTTATTTTAATCAAAAATATTTACAGTACAAAGTTTTTGTTTAGCAGTGTAAAAAAGCAAGTATTGAGTTCCATTTAATGTAGAAAAAAAATTACAAAATGGAGTTTTGTTGATACCATTATTTTAAAAAGGGGGGTGTTTTTAAAAAAATATTTTTTTTATAAAAGTATACCTCATAAACGTACATAGGTTGTGTTTTTATATCAATGAGGTTTTGAAATTGAATAGTCAATAGGTGTTTCAACAATAATCAGGAAAAAAAAGCTGGGGTGAATTACGTACATAGGTTTTGTGTTGCCAAGAAAATACGGAAAATACCAAAAAAATACAAACAAATTAACACCAAACAAAACACATGAAACAAAATTTAAATATGGCTAATCCAGTTTGGCTTGTCATAATGCTGCTAGAGTCATACGAATAGTTTAGATAAAATACGAGAATGTGTTTTCAGGTTTATTTCAATTACTTGCCAGAAAATAATTTTAAACTTTTTAATAATTGCGTCAAAGTTGTTATAAAATATAAATAAAATATATTATGTTTAAAGAGATACAGAAAGATAAGATAACAATTCTCAGCAAATTAAATTTTTTACTTATAGTGTTACATTAGCAACCATATCTATGTGTAACTAAGGAAAATAATTTAAAAAAAAAACCGAAAAAATGGCGTTTTTATGAATACAAAGAGTTGATTGCGTTTGTACTTTTTCTTAATTTTTTTCTACTGCATTCTAATATTCATAAGGTGATGACAAACTTGACCTTATAAATTTCATTCATTTTGAGGTCAAATGAGGTCAACATTTACCATAGTAACTGTTTCTATGCAAAAAAAATTTTTAAAAATAAGGGGTTTTCATAAATACAAAACATTTTTCTACATAGTTTTACATTTCTACTTTTTCCCAAAAAATCTTGATAAATCTGAATAAAGGTAAACAATTGACCTTTAGTGTTATCTTGAACCTGTTTCTATACATAACTAAGGGTAATTTAAAACAAAATTGTCTGTAAAATTATGTCAAAATGTAATATTTAGAACCTGTTTCTATGCGTAACTAAGGATAATGGTTATTTTAAAATACAGTTGAACCTCCCCTCCCATAAGCGGCCGCTCTCGGGACCTGGAAAAATGGCCGCTTACGGAAGGTGACCCCTTACGGGAAGTTCTGCCGATAAAGGGTCACAATCACATATTATGGCTATGTACGATATTTTTCAGTGTTCTTAACGCAACGAGCCTCTCCATTTCCAGCTAATTGTATTATTGTTTATAATCAGGTGGTTTAGTATTATTTATCATTTTCAGTTTCATTATCATTATCAATTTTAACAGCTTTTATCATATGAAAAATGATCGATCCTAATCTGTGTTTTCTCATCTCTTCACAGAAATGTTTTTAAAACCGCTTCGAAATAAAACTAATATATAAAGAAATACAATAAACATGGACTTCTAAATCATAGGTCCATGCAATAAATATTACATTTTTTGGGAATGGCCGCTTACGGGAGGCAATTTACCATACAAAAAAATCTAATTTTTAGAGTAAAAAAGGTGGCCGCAGCTGCTTACGGGAGGTGGCCGCTTACGGGAGGTACCCGCTTACGGGAGGTACCAAATGCACTAATTAGATAGGAAGAACAAACAGGCTTTTGAAAGTGCGTCCGTTAAGGGAGGTGGCCGCTTACGGGAGGTGGCCCAGGCTGAGGTGGCCGCTGTAAATAAAAATGAATAAAAATAATCACAGAAGAAAGTCCTTACGAATATGACCTTGTGAAATGGTGATTTGAAAATGCAAATAAGGCATGCCTGCTAATAATCTACAAATTTAAATTTGTGTAAGATAAGTATATGACAAATATAAAGAATATCTCAATTTTATTTAGCCTACTATAGTAACTGTTGCTATGAATAACTAAGAGAAATTCATTAATTGCCAGATAATTATCAATTAATAATTACAACTGAATCTAACAATCACAGTAAAAAAATATAGAATTAACAACAAATTTAAAATCAATATTTAATAATTATAAAATTTGATATTTTACATGCTGACCTTAAATAATGAAATGAAATTTCACATTAGGGCTTCAATAATTGTTATGTAACATTAACATACCTGAGTATATCATTGACTTTTGATTGGTTCAATTTTGGGGAGGGGAAAGTGGTGGGAGATAGGGAGTTGGAGGCGAGGGTCTTAAAAGTGGAAGTGATGGTTGGTGGGCATGTGGGATATGCTTAGGTTAGCAAATAGAAGAAGTAAAAAAATGAACGAGGAGCTTCAAAATAAGAGAGGAGTAATATGCAATGATTAAAATTCATAATGATCTGATAATTTATTCACATTTCCTATGATATAACCTATAAAATTACATTAAAACAGGGAATTACAGAATCTATAGTTAAAAATATTGTTTTTTTTCTCACAACACAACTAGAATTATATAAAACATTAAGAAATGTTCTGTCCAATGGGTTTAAAATCAGATAATCAAAGAAAATAAAATGATTTTAGTAAGATACCATTTTTTTTATTTTTTAAAATAAAAATGCATATGTTTCTGGCAACACTGCTTGTAGATTTTAAAATTACCCAATATTTTATTTTATAAATCAGCTTAAAAAATACACATCTTTGTGCGTTATGGTGAAGTAAAGTTTAGTTGTTTTTAACAATTTAAAAATACTGAAAAAACACTCCTTTTTAAATAAATGGTATCTCCCAAAGTATGAAATAAAAAATATTTAAAAAAATATGAAACAGGTACACAATGCATTATTATTATGCATACACAAACTGTTTTTTATAATTAAATGAACAAAACAAAAATATCGTTCATCAACGTACTACCAATATCCATTTTAAAAAAACCTTTGAAAGTGATAAATTGTGTCAAAAACACAAATTTGCCCGTTGCCATGGAAATATATGTTTGAAATATAAAATACTTCATATTTGATTTCTCTCAACACATATATAACCATGTGCTAAATTTGAAAGAAATCCATTTTTTTATTCTTCCACTATTTTTGATGTTTCTTGATTCTTACAGACAATGGCTCTTGTATTTATATTTATTTTTGATTGATGTATTTTATCTTATGTTTATAATGAGATGCCAAATAAATGAAATAATATTATTATTAGTAAATGAAATGAACAAGTCTGAGTGTGCTGTTTACTTGTATTTAATATTTAAATTATTCAATAAGAATTTCATTAATTAATTAGTAACGTGCTTTCGTTTACAGTTCGGCTCACAGTCTCAGTTCTTGGTCCAAACTTGTTTGTCATCAAGGGTCTTGGTACAAATCTTCACTTATCGATGAACATAAATGGAAGGATTTCTGCACGATACGTACGTATTATTTTGAATTGATAATTAACAAACACTGGTAAAAAAAATTGTGAAGATTGTTTAAAATTGTCATTTCCGTAAAAACAAAACAAAATAATGATTTCACTTATTAGAACGGTTAAATATAACGAACAACATTGATTTGACAACTAGTTTTGTTTTAAATTACCGTTTTGTCAGATAAATAATAATTTGTAGCGTATTTTCTTAAATATTTTATTTTACTTTTACTATAGCTTATATGCTATGCTATGTTGAAATGCAACTACCTGTAGTTTAAAACTTGCGTAATTCCAAAAGGGTGTCTAGAAAACTCAGATCTAGAAAACTCAGATCTCAGATATATCGGAGTTTTCTAGATCTAGAAAACACATATATCTGACTTTTCTTGATCTAGGAAACTCTGATATCAAGATCTGGGTTTTCTAGTTCCAGAATGGAACTAGAAAACTCAGATCAGCATGTGATTGGTTGGCAGGTCATTTGGATCATTTCATTATTAATCAGAAGGTAGGTCATTTGAAATACTAGAGTATTATTAAAACTGATTACTGTGTACGTTTTCTTACTAATAATGTAACATGTAGAAGCGGCCTACGGCTTAAATCATAAATGAAATACAGTGCATGTTACCGTTAAAATGTAGGTTTAAAAATTAGGTATGTACGAGTTGATGTGGGTACGAGTTGGTTGAGGTACGAGTTAGCCAAGTTGGGAATAGGTACGAGTTATTGTGGGTACGAGTTGACCACTTCTAGCCTAGTAGTAGGGCCAGGCCTACTCTTCGCGATGCATCGTGATAACGCCCACACGTTGAGCTTTGAATTGAGTTTGCTAGGCCTAAATGCTAAGCCTACATTTTAAATTATTATTATTTGTAGGAAAACGTATAATACTGTAGTATTTTAACCAAGCTACCCTCTATTAATAATGGAACGATCCATTTTATGATCTGGGTTTTCTAGTTCCATTTTCGAACTAGAACACTCAGATATTGATATCTGAGTTTTCTAGATCTAGAAAAGTCAGATATCTGAGTTTTCTAGAGCTAGAAAAGTCAGATATCTAAGTTTTATAGATCTAGAAAACTCAGATGAGATCTGAGTTTTCTAGATCTGAGTTTTCTAGACACTCATTCCAAAATGGCAGACGTGGGTTGTCATTTCAGTTTCCGGTCTAAAATTAATGTGCCCTATTTTCGCCATAATTTACTCACCATCGTATATATAGAGTAGTTACTCATCGTCTTTAATCACCATAATTTCTTTGGGCAAAGTTAATATAGTATACATTAAAAATAGCGGCAGATTTCCTAAATATAACTAAACCTAACCATAAAATATCTCCTAACTATTGAAATCAGGTCATATGTTATTGAGATTGGAATCCAAGGCTTTAGGTCCACATTCTAAAAAATTGCTGCTCCACACAAGTTAGCTTGTCGAAAACTATTAATACAGGCTGGTCCGTATAACAATCTTCATGCTTATTATAGCCTATACTCACTACTGTCCCTTTTGATCTGTGTGATATTTAAAAAAAAATATCAATTATTATTTTTTCTTACAGAATACGCCACATGTAACACTTAACCAAAACAATTTTGATATTTTATGGCGGGAATACCACATTGAACAGTCGTGTTTCAGGCTATATCAATCTTATGAACAGTTTAGAGTTGGTATAGCATATAGTAATATGCGTAAAGCAAACATCAGCAACAGTACCAGTAGTTTGAAGCCTGCTCGTTTTCTTGCAATAAAAAGAAATGGTCGAGTCATGTCATCAAGCAAGAAAGGCTTATACAATGGCATTTATAGGTTTCCATGTTGCTAAGTTCCGTGCCAAAATTTGAATTAATAATGTGTATGGTTAAATAGAACATCAGTCTATGTCAGTAATTAGACTTTGTCAATATATTCTGTTTATGGAAAGTTTTCAATAACGAAATAATATAATGTGAATTTTAGGAAATCATTGATTATTAACGTAACGGATTAAACTGTTTGTAATCAAATTCTTTTATCTTGACAGATTATGTGACTGATTAGGAAATGTATTTTGAATCTAGATTGATATGCTATGATAACGATAATTGTAATATTGCTAATATTATGTAATAATTTCTGATAATTAGGCTACACTATTTCTTTTTCACATAAGAACGTATTGATACATCGTAGTTGTGTACATTTATATGGCGAACAAACGTGCAAACTAACTCATAGTATTATATTATAATGTAATACCTGTATTTAGATTATTTATTCACTCACTCATTAGGAGACTATAATGAGAACAATCAATTACAACGTTGCTTATAAGCACATTTCCTTTTATAATTAACATTACCAGGTGAATATTTTGGAATGTTAGCTTTTATGTAACAATGCTTTCTTTTTTTGCCGGTGTGCTATATATATTTATATTATAAGTGAGAGAGTTTGTCTGTCTGTTTGTTAGTCATACAAATTGTTGTTCTGCACGTAACCTTACATATGGGCATGGATTATATTCTTTAATCCATGATATGGGGTATCAAAATGACCGCAATTGTACCGGGAAGGTTCTAAACTACATTTCAACATCATCCGCCATCTATGATCCAAGTTAGGGACCTTTAACCATATCCAGCTATGTATCGGTCTCTTGGATTGTCTCATTACAGACATCCATTCCTGTGTGAACATATACACGTTCTTTACTGTTGTTGTGTTCTACTACTTGAACATCATCGGCCATCCGGGGTATTATTTAAAAAACCGTTGCGAATTAAAGTTGGAATTTATTCTGACTTGTTAAAGCCTCCACTGATTGTGAGGTCGTTTGTTGTATGAGAGAATGTATCTGGTGGGTGAAAATCTGTGATAATACCATACATGGCTCTGTGGTCTAGTGGTATGATACTCGCCCTGTAAGCGAGAGGTTGCAGGTTCGAATCCCGCCAGAGACATTTCTTCATACAACTAAAAAATACGAAACTTTTGCCAATGAGCTATGCTCGACGCGATTATGAGATCATGTTCCGAATTTGAGCACTGTTTCTATAATTTACAGTATAATTTTTATATATATATATAAATATAAAAGATGAGGGCGTATCAATTTGATCTCTGGTGCGCGTGTGTACAACTGAGGACTAGTGCTGTTCCGCCATACCACGCCGAGAATGTTAAAGAGTCGCTATCCAATCGAGTTCGAACAATACCGTGAAAGCCCCAGTGGTCTAACGGTTAGGACATCTGCATATCAAGCAGGCGGTCCGAGTTCGAGTCTCGGTTGGGGCGACTTTTTCTCATTCTCACAGATTTCCTCATCTTTATCGTTTCAAATTAATTAATTAAATTTCAGTATATTACCGGGCGGTTTAGAATTAATGTTCTATGCCTGATTTGTTTATATATATATATAAGTATCTCTCTTCGGAGATCCCGCCTCGTGAATAAAAATACTGTAAGATGAGGGCGTATCAATTTGATCTCTGGTGCGCGTGTGTACAACTGAGGACTAGTGCTGTTCCGCCGTACCACGCCGAGAATGTTAAAGAGTCGCTATCCAATCGAGTTCGAACAATACCGTGAAAGCCCCAGTGGTCTAACGGTTAGGACATCTGCATATCAAGCAGGCGGTCCGAGTTCGAGTCTCGGTTGGGGCGACTTTTTCTCATTCTCACAGATTTCCTCATCTTTATCGTTTCAAATTAATTAATTAAATTTCAGTATATTACCGGGTGGTTTAGAATTAATGTTCTATGCCTGATTTGTTTATATATATATATATATATATATATATATATATATATATATATATATATATATATATATATATATATATATATATATATGTGTGTATTAATTATACACTTGGGAGACATTTTGATGTCTCCCTAATGTTAACATACCGTAAAAAAACACCGTCTGCAGTTGTAACTTAAGATTTGAAGCAGTCTTTCTATTCAAGTACATGTCTAAACACTTAGAATAGTTGATTTTAGTCGTAGGGGTGTTTATTAATAAAATTAAACCCTATAAGAATAAAGGGGGTTATATGTCGTGTTGTATGTATATGACATTTGGTAGACATTCAGTATTTCTTGAATTTTCAACAAAAAACGGATTATATGTTTAGCAAATTAGTTTAGTAATGTTTCCTTAATGATTCTAAATCTGGAAAATTTGCTATACCTGAAATTTAAAATAAACATTGTATTTATTGAAGTTTAATTAAAACAACACCATCATCAGGCGAATTAAAACTTTGAATTCAAAGATCCCACTCCTCCACGCATGCGCAGTGTGCATGCATCGGGCGGCGCGCGAAGCGAGAAGAGGATCGGCGGGAAGCGAGCCGTGGGGTGGTAGTGAAAAACTTTTTTGATGCTTGGTATGCATAAATTAACTACTAATATTTACTAGGCTAGTTTGAATAAAATAAAACAACTAACAACCAATAATATACAGGTCTATTAAGGCTAGTGAGGCTAGGCCCGGGCCAGCGAGAGGGTCTACAAACAAGTACCCTTATTCTATACGATACGTCGTCTAGGCCTAGGCTAGGCCTAGCCTAGCTATAGGTAGGCTAGTAGGCCTAGGCCTAGCCTATTATGCTAAGTAGGCCTAGGTAGGTAGGGTAAGCATAGGCAGCTACTAGATAGGTAGGCCTATAGGGCTACTACTAGCTAGCGGGAGGGGCCTTATTAGTTAGGCCTTGCCCTGGCCTAGGCTAGTCTAGCCTAAAAAGAGAGTAGCCTAGCCTAAACTAAGGCCTAGGCCTAGCCCTACTACTACGTACTAGTCTAGGCCTATATAATAATAAGCTTAGAAGGTTAGTTAAGGCCTCCTATGCCTACTAAAGGTTATAATATTATAGGCCCTCTAGGCCTAAACCTACAAAAATGTTGACATTTACAATGTCAAATTCAAAAGGATGCCTAGCTCTAGGCCTAGGCTAGGCCTAGAGTTATAAAATACAACTCACTCTACTAAGAGCTAGGCCTAGGTAGACCCCTACTATTAAGCCTAGAGTAGGCCTACCCTATGCCTAGGCTACTTTCTACTTCTACAGGCCTAAAGTAGCCTAGTAGTAGGCACTAGTCTAGGTTAACTTTTAGAGGGTTAGCCTATTTTTTAGGTAGCTATGCTTAGTACTCTAGTAGAAGTGGTAGGATGAGCCAGGTTTTTCTGTGACTTTTTTTTATGATTCTCATTCTTATGGGGGCTATGAAGGCAGTACATAGGCAAGTACAGCACTTTGAAGTGCTGTAGGTCTTGTTTGTCTGTTAAAGATAGTCTTTAGGTTTACCATCTCATAAGTCATACCCTCTAAAAACTGATGTGCTTAGTAACCTATACTAGTACTACACAGACAAGCATATTATAAACTGTATAAACTAAGTAAGCCTAAATCTACTTTAACCTTACGTTAAAATGACAGTCAATTCTCAGCTGTATCACAAATTTTATTTTCAATTTCAAATAATTTTCCCTCAAAACAGAAGTAATGTTATTAGCAAGTGTACTCACTCAATGCTTGTGGTATACACTGTGTACAGTAAATAAGTGCATTTTGATTTTATAGCTATTCAAATTCTAGTTTTTTTTAAACTCTAGGAAGGTAATCAATCCTGAAACCGATGGCACTCTCTTTTGAAGATGTGTTTAGAGATTTAAAGAAATCGTAAGTACACATAATATGAATTATATACACATAGGGTTGATACGAGGCCTAATTCAATTATTTCCATTAAGCTTATTGATTACGTTTGACTATCATCAAATCGTTGACTTTAATTGAACTTGACTCAAATTAATAAAACCCATGTCTGTCTGTCTGTCCGGGTTTATTGAAAGACTAGGGGTTGCACGATCTTCAAACTAATAAGTAACCCTGAGGATATAGGTGAGTATGAATCTGATAAATGATGTTTTAAATTACATTTGAAACTTGCTCTGGGGTAGGTATACTTACTGGTAGATAAAAAACATTATTACTGTATTATTATACATTCCAGAGTTAGTTAATGTTTAAAAGTGACATTCAAAATGGTAAGGTTGCAAATCTACAAATGCAAATATTTTCTGTACAATTAAATTCGGCTGACCTATGAATATATTAATCTAGTAATTTAGTTGAATGAGAATTTTACAACCATTTTCTGACTTGTATATTCTTTTTATTTCAGAGGTAGAATAAGGGATGACGACTCATCAAGTGATGAAGAAACGGCTACTATCTTGACTACCACGGAAATGTAAATATTTACCAAATTGAATTGCTCAGTTTGTAATTTTTAATTTGAATTTCATTGTATAGCCCATTTTTCTAAAAAGTTAAGCTCTTTTTCAATGTTGAATTATAAGAATTTTCTGTATTTTTGATTGTAAACACTAGGAAGACATGATGATCGTTGTTCTTCCAACCCGCTTTCAGAAAATGATTATCAAAGTTATTAGAAATATTTATATTTTTAAATAAGCAATAGAACGAAAAGTTATTGTAGTAGACTAAACACCTTTGTAAGCAATGTTGAGTACAAAATTGTGAAGTATTTTCTGTTAATTTCAGTGGTACAATAAGGAGTGGCAACTCATACAGTGAAGATAATTCAAACAAAACTACTTTCTTACCAACAAAAAAAATGTAAATATTTGCCAAATTAAATTGCTATTAACACGATGCACTTGTAATTTTTAATCATGTATCTTGGAATAGTCTATTTTTCAAAAGGGACTAGGAATATTTATATTTTTTAATAAGCAATAGAACGAAGAGTTATTGTAGTAGACTAAACACTTTTGTCAGCAATTGAAAATTGTCTAGTATTAATTATAAATTTTTTTGTTTCAGTGCTACTGACTGTAACAAAACGTTGTTCACCAAAAAAACGTAAATATTTATTTAATTGAATGTCCATAATAAAACTGCTGATACTTTTGTAAATTGTAAACTCAGATTGGTGGTACATAATGTTGGATGTCACTATCTCTAATAGTTTATGAGTATATTTCACTATATGTTATTTGTAAATGTTGCTACCATCCTACTGTATACTGTCATTGGGTTTAAAAATGTATACTTTTATATTATAAATTGCTAATTTTTTATTTAGATTGCGACCAGTAAAGACAGCATATGACATATTAGATGGTCTTACATTCTGTGGTCTAAGAATTGTACGTATTTATTAACTCTTATCAAAATTAAATTATTACAGAAAACTATTGTATTTATATATATGCATAAGCAGAAATTCATAAACGATGCCATTGTCATAAATGTCCTGATTTATTCATTTTTTTAGCCAAGATCAGATACTAAGAATAATGGTATGCAATCTGAAATTTGTATTTCATTTTTCAATTTAGGTTCAGTTTTGTTTTCATGTCCAAAATGTTTTAAATGTTTTTTTTTTGTGTTGATATGTTGATATTTAATAGTAACTTGAATAGTGTATTTTTTCTTTATGATGTTAATTAAAAATAAGTATTGTTTGACTATTTTGACATCATTGGGAAATAAGATATAATTTTAAATATTGAATTTTGGTGTTTTCTTAGACATTGGTACAAACTATGGGGAAGAAGAAGAAGAAGGAACTGTAAGTATTATACCAGCATAGACTAAAATGCTTTAAAAGCTACCCTCGCCCAAATTTTTATATGAAAAGTGTGTATCATTGTAACTGTATGAAACATCCCTCGACGTCTTTTCTAATTAGTATAAAAATAGTATTTTTATGTCTTTTTTTTTTAATAGGTATGTGGACACTTCCTATAGGCCAGATGATTCAATATCTGAAACTAGTGATGAAGTAGGTGTTATACTTTTAATGTTAATTTTGAAATCGTATTTTGAAACTTTTAATGTTATAAAACAAATATTTACTGGGCTTTCATCGGGTAACGGTTACAAATATAGCCCTCGACTTCGTCTCAGGATATAGCATATAGTCTCCAGATCACCTTGGTCTATATTTTTAACCATGCCCCTCAGTCCAGTAAATATTTGTATAACATACAACGTAATGTATTGCCAGGCCTAAACTACTACTTCTCTATCTAGCGAACCATTTGTAAGAAATGAAATACCCCCTATCCCTATCCGCTTACATTATAACACCTTATAAAATACTGTATTGTTATGAATATTATACCAGCATAGACCTAGTGGGTTTAAAATGTTTCTAAAATGCTTTGAAAACTAGGCATGCTATGGCTGCTAAGCTAGTCCCTGCCTAAAAGAATAGTAACTGACGGCAGTGCCAAATAATAATTTTAATACTAAGTATGTTGGTTAGAACTTAGTATTATGGTTTTGCTACAATTATTTGAGTGTATGTTAAAAAAACTTATGGACGAAAAACGCTCCATTACAAAAATAAAAAGGCAAAATGTTGAAAATAAAATATTTTACAGTATATCATTGTAACTGTATGGAACATCCCTCAATGTATTTTCCAATTAGTATACAAATAGTATTTTTATATTTTTCCTTTTGAATAGGCATCTGATGTGGACACTTCCTATAGGCCAGACGATTCAATATCTGAAACTAGTGATGAAGTAAGTGTTTTACATTTTATGTTTCTTTTGAAATTGTATTTTGAAACTTTTAATTTTATAAAACAAATATTTACTGGGCTTTCATCGGGTAACGGTTACAATTATACCGTATGTGTTAAACCAAGGGCTCATAAATTTACCTACTTGTGTTAAACCAACTCTGGCAGACTGAGAGATTGGGATGTTCCATTCATCGCAAATCAATACATTTGTATAATCGTATATTAAATCTATCAAAATAGTATTTTTTAAAGAAAATCGGCCTGTCTTCAACATTATGATGCTGTACTCTAGCTGTTCAACCGGTTTTCAGCTATTAAAAACAATTATCGTAGGAGGATAGGAGAATGTATAAACAAATCACTACATACATAGAAGTCTTGGTCCACGAATATATGAATAACAATTCTCTATGACTTCTTTGATATTTTACAGATGACAGGTTGATGGATTTGGAGGAGGAAGAGGAGATAATTGAGAAAAGTAAAAGAGGAAAAAGAAGGAAAGGTATGAAGAAATATGTGCTGTTTGTGTTTTAAATGTGGCTAAATATTTTTTAATTTGGCAAAAAAAACCAAACCTTTAGGTAAATCTTTGTCTAGAGTATGAGCGACTCCACTACTACAATAGAGTACATAGAAACGTTGCACTCCCTCCTCCCCCATAAAGGGTCTGGTTCAAAAGTTTTATTACCAACCCAGATCTTTGCTCTTGGTACCCCAGAATCAATTTTTTGAAGGCAATTCAGATATTACCAAACAGTTTTGCTCACTAATCTAATATGACTTAGGAATATATGAATAAATAAAAAACAATTCTCTATGACTTCTTTGATATTTCACAGATGACAGGTTGATGGATTCGGAAGAGGAAGAGGAGATAATTGAGAAAAGAAGAAAAAGAAAGAAAGGTATGCAGAAATATGTGCTGTTTGTGTTTTAAATGTGGCTAAATATTTTTCAATTTGGCAAAAAGAAACCAAACCTTTAGTTAAATCTTTGCCTAGAGTATGAGCGACTCCACTACTACAATAGAGTACATAGAAACGTTGCACTCCCTCCTCCCCCATAAAGGGTCTGGTTCAAAAGTTTTATTACCAACCCAGATCTTTGCTCTTGGTACCCCAGAATCAATTTTTTGAAGGCAATTCAGATATTACCAAACAGTTTTGTTCACCATCTAATATGACTTAGGAATATATGAATAAATATAAAACAATTCTCTATGACTTCTTTGATATTTCACAGATGACAGGTTGATGGATTCGGAAGAGGAAGAGGAGATAATTGAGAAAAGAAGAAAAAGAAAGAAAGGTACATGTAGCATCATGTCTATGCTGCCAATCAGCTTGATCGGCGCTTTCTCGTCTGTCCACGACAGTGGCTGTATGAACTGGTACACCAGATGTAACTCCCCTACTTGTCTTTGAAATATGTACTAGGTTCAGCAGTGTGTGTACACTGGACCTACGCTTTATAATCCTTATGCGAGAAGAAAAAAAAATGCAAGAAAAAAAAAACAGGGCATACTCTTTTCAAAAAGTTTGGATGTTTTTTTTCATGTAATAACACATAATAAACCATCAATTAATAATTAGAGATATTATTATTGTTTTTTTGTTTGTATTGTAGCTAAGAATGAAGCTTTGACATTTTTAAACAAATATATGCTGCATGAGAGCTATCCATGGAAGACCGTAAGATCAAAAGTTATGAATGAACAAGTAAAGAGGCAAAGACAAATTAAAGAAAGGATGGAGAAAATGGAGATGTGAGATGTCATAAAAATCAATGTATTAACAATTTGCAAATTGTTAATATATTGATGTAGCAGTCTAAATACATTGCATGCTAATATCAGCTCTATTAACAATTTTCTTAAAGATGTATTGTTGTTAATAGTAGGCAATTTATTGAGACTGCAATGTGTTAACAATTTACCTAATGGCACGAGATTTGATTCTGATTCAATTATATAATTGCTGTATTACAATTTCCTGTAATATTGATAATAGTATGCAATTTATTGAGACTGCAATGTGGTAACAATTTGCCTAATGGCACAAGATTTGATTCTGATTAAATTATATAACTGCTGTAAAACAATTTCCTGTAATATTGATAATAGTATGCAATTTATTGAGACTGCAATGTGTTAACAATTTGCCTAATGGCACAAAATTTGATTCTGATAAAATTATATAATTGCGGTATTACAATTTCCTGTAATATTGATAATAGTGTGCAATTTATTGAGACTGCAATGTGTTAACAATTTGCCTAATGGCACAAGATTTGATTCTGATTAAATTATATAATTGCTGTATTACAATTTCCTGTAATATTGATAATAGTATGCAATTTATTGAGACTGCAATGTGTTAACAATTTACCTAATGGCACAAGATTTGATTCTGATTAAATTATATAATTGCTGTATTACAATTTCCTGTAATATTGATAATAGTATGCAATTTATTGAGACTGCAATGTGTTAAAAATTTGCCTAATGGCACAAAATTTGATTCTGATTAAATTATATAATTGCTGTATTACAATTTCCTGTAATATTGATAATAGTATGCAATTTATTGAGACTGCAATGTGTTAACAATTTACCTAATGGCACAAAATTTGATTCTGATTAAATTATATAATTGCTGTATTACAATTTCCTGTAATATTGATAATAGTATGCAATTTATTGAGACTGCAATGTGTTAACAATTTGCCTAATGGCACAAGATTTGATTCTGATTAAATTATATAACTGCTGTAATACAATTTCCTGTAATATTGATAATAGTATGCAATTTATTGAGACTGCAATGTGTTAAAAATTTGCCTAATGGCACAAGATTTGATTCTGATTCAATTATATAATTGCGGTATTACAATTTCCTGTAATATTGATAATAGTATGCAATTTATTGAGACTGCAATGTGTTAAAAATTTGCCTAATGGCACAAGATTTGATTCTGATTCAATTATATAATTGCGGTATTACAATTTCCTGTAATATTGATAATAGTATGCAATTTATTGAGACTGCAATGTGTTAACAATTTGCCTAATCGCACAAGATTTGATTCTGATTAAATTATATAACTGCTGTATTACAATTTCCTGTAATATTGATAATAGTATGCAATTTATTGAGACTGCAATGTGGTAACAATTTGCCTAATGGCACAAGATTTGATTCTGATTAAATTATATATTTGCTGTATTACAATTTCCTGTAATATTGATAATAATATGCAATTTATTTTTATCTGTACATAATTGTATATGGGTGTTTCCATAAATAAAGGGGCCAAGGTGTGACATTAGGGTCAGAATTTCAAAGTGTGACATTCTAAGTCTAATAATCAATTCTAAATAGTATATCATGTACTTGAACTAAAAAAAAAAGCAAAATACACATTAAATCTGTTGTCTCTATGTAACAGCATTTATATAGTATCAACATGCATAGCAAATTTCACGTGTAACGGAGACACCAAAATCACATTATCTATCCCTCTTATAAGTTATTATTAATAACTTAAAACTGTTTAAATTGGATTTTTAAATAGCTTTTGGGAACATCTTCAATGCAGAAAAATATCATTTAAATCACACCTTTTCAAATTTAAAAAATAGCTTATGAAATAATTATGCAAAGCCGTTAAAGTTGACTTAATTTCTATATAAAAGATTTGTAAAGTCACTGCTGTTTAAAAATTACATGTAAACAATACAGAAATGAACAGAATATACCTCAAGTATATACATTTACTAGCAACAAGTCAAATCAGGATCATACCTCTATGTGGAAATAAAACAATATGGTTCATGAAATATAAATGGAAGATTTCACGTGTAACGGAGACACCAAATGTTCACTTTAACTTGTCACAATGTTTTATGAAATGGTTTGATATGCAGCCATTTTTAAAGTGTAACAAATGTGGTTACTACTGCATACAATTGATAAACTGGTAAAAATAGTATATCAAATACTATCTTTTAATCAATAAAACAATATAATTCATGCAATAAAAAATTGAAGTTTTCACGTGTAACAGAGACACCAAAAAGTTCACTTAAATAAGTCAACAAGAACTACTACATTATTTTTAAAGTGTGACAACTGTAATTACTACTGCACACAACAAACTGCTAATAAAATATACTATTAATAGTCATTTACAGTAAAATCATTGAGAATACATTTGGATATACTTCGCATTAACACTCTTGTTCAATCATTAAAACGTATAATCTATATAAATTTACGTAAGGGAAAAATTTGGTAAATCGCGCATTACTTCTAAAATGTTTACTCAATGGTATATAAAGTTGGTTCGTACTTTCAGTGCTGATTTTAACCACCTGATGTAACCCTGTTTAATAATTTAATTTCAGTTATGTAATTTTTTTTTACGCTGAAATTACTGTATATTCGAAAACCGTCTGTGGGCTGATATTTCTTTGGTTGGTCTTTTTGTTGATGCGGCATCTCTATTTTTGGGGTTAAATGCAGTTCTCAATTGGAACGGTAACATTGTTGATAAACTGCTGATCTGTATAGATGAAAAAAACGACAATGAAACATTAGATTTGCCCATCTGGGTTAAATTTGATTCATCATCATATAGAAATATAAAGTATGTAATTAAGTATTTTTAATATAAATTATACCAATTTAAATAAAAATAAATATATCTATTATTATTATAAAATATGTTAGGCCTACTAGCTACTATACTAAAGAAAGTGTTTTCTTATCTTATGTTGATGGATTATAATATTTATTATTATTAATATAATTATAAAACAATAAATGAACACTTGTCTTTCTTGAGTTATGCTCATAAATTGATTTGACTAAAACTATTGCTTTCTTTTCAGATTATTAGTTTAAAATATTAATTTTATTCATCAAATATTTATTATTATCATTTTATTATTATAATAAAATTAATATGTTACTGATAATTTTGTCTTAGTTATACTGGGTATAAATGTTTTTTACGTATTATTTTTAAATGTTGTAAAATGTCTGTTGACTTTATTTCTCATTCTTTTATAATTGTTTTCAAAACCACATCGGGAAAACAGTAGACTAGTTATAATGTTGAAGTCTATGGAATATATTTAAAACGAAGAGTAAATAAAGGTTCCCCATTAAACTAAGCGCGATCTCTTTGTAGGGAGCCAACGAAGGAAGCGTGTGGGTTTTGGCCAACAAAATAAAGGTTCACCGAACCATGACCGAAATGATACCAGTCACCCCATTTGAGCACCGGGAGTCGCCGAGCCAGCAATCACGTTGATTTTCAACAAAAACTAAAAAATAAAGGTTCATCAAACTGAACAGCTAAAAATAAACGCGATCTCAATTTGGAGGAGAATTTTATTAGCCAAGCACGTGGTGTTTCGGAAAACCCTATTAATAATTATCGTACATGGAGTATACACTGTCGCTGTAGAAATACCGCCGGAGTCGCCGATCTCAATGTGGAGGAGAGTTCATTAGCCAAGCACGTGATATTTTGGAAAACCCTTAATAATTATCGTACAGACCTGTAGAAATACCAGTCACCCCTTTCAGCTTCGGAGTCGCCAAGCCAGCTAAAAATAAACTTATCGCAATGTGGAGCAGAGTTCATTGCCCAAGCACTTGGTAATACTATCCTATTACTATTAGGAGAACCTATTGTTCTTTGTTGTTTTGATTTGATTTCGTTCATAATAAATTGTTATCCACAGCCTTGCGTTTATATTATATGTAATTGTTTTTATCAATTTAAATAAAGTTATTAATTATTATTAAATTTATAAAACCTTAGTATATCTTCCGTAGATTGAAACAAGTTAAATATTCCCTACACATCAAGTGAAATCGCCCAAATATGATGGGCGCGCATACGCGACAACCAAGTTGCTTGGACTCGCTCAATATAGTGGAGGGTATTTTAAATGTATATTATAGTAAACATTTAATTCATATTTATCTTGTCGAATAGCAATGTTAAATAAATAACAAAATTATGTACTAATATTACACATTATTTTGTGTAATATGTTTTTTATTATAACTGAAATGAACCAAATACAATTCTTTTTTTTCCCACAGTAACAAATAGAATAGTCAAAAACGACGAATTTGTTTTTATTCTGAAAGTGGTTGTAAACTATGGACTTTTATCCCTATTTCTTGTGACAATAATTAAATAACTTTTTATTTTTCTGTGTCATATAGAAGCAATAACCAAATAGCAAACACATAATGTAAAATTTAAAGATTTTATGGTAACTAATTGCTAATTATTTGCAAAATACTACACCAGTATAAGGTCTAGTACACTACTACGTAACAAGACACGGCGTATCTTCTACGATGTTACGCTGTAACCTGCCTAGTGGAAAATGTTTTGCAATTTTGCTCATTAATTTGTTAAATATTAATCAATTATAGACATATCTGTTCATTGGGTATACATTATGAAGCTGCTATGAGATAAACAACATTCCTACCACATTAAAACAAATATCAACTATATAGTATCAACAAACTACCAACGTAACCGTGTCTCATTGTGTATACGACACCCAGTTTTTGACTATGATGTTGACGTTAGAGTACGAAGATAGTTTTGGCGTTTAATTTTCTTGTATTTTTCATTATAACCCACTATTTTCTAAATTCTAAAAACTAACAAAATAAAAATACACAAAACTTACATGCAATGAAGCGCGTAGAAGTTATTTACAACGTAACAGTTGAAACAACGTAACAGAGGGACACGAAAAGTCTCTACCGCTGTAACTCGAAATTAGCGCGGATCCTAGCGATGATTTTTTCGCCGAGACTTTAGTTCGCCTGCTTCTTGAATCACGTGACCTTCAACTTCAGAAATAGCTCTCGCGGCGTTCACCACCGATGGTCTATGAATAACTACGTAACGAATATACGAGACACGAAATGTTCTAAAAAAATAGTTTTTCGTCTGTAACTGACTAAATAAAATCGCCATTTTGTAGAACATTGTGTAAGGTAAATTTCAGTGATCTGTTGTAGTGAATGTAATTCGATTTTCGTCATTATAGTGGTACTTCTTGTGTCTGTTCACTAATAAAGATCGTACTAACAACGTAACAAAGTGAGACACGAAATGTTACGTTGTGATGCTGGACGTCGCGGACCGTTGTGTGGAAAACAAAAAATCGTGGGAAATTGTAATTAGTATATATTTAACGTTGCTTTGTACTCTATTGTGATGATAAATAAATACAAAATAACTATTGCTGTAGTATATTTTTTAAACTCTGATATGTCAGTGTATTTAAATGTCACACATATTTTAATAAAATGAGCTAGACACCACGATATATTTTTTTTTTAAATCGTTTTTTTTGCAATTTTTTTTTTCCAACATGTAATAGTATTAACCCATATTATTGTTCTATCATATGATAAAATTATTTTTTAAATAACTATTACCAATTTAGAGTAAACAGCAAACTAACTATCATCAATACTAAAATACCCACTGGCCCCTTAATTTATGGAAACACCCAAATGTAATGCTTGCATAAATGATTTTTATTTATTTTTTTTGACGCAGCTTTTATGAAATTGATTGCCGCCAATGTACATCGTATATGTCAATAAAATATTATTATTATAGCATGCAATTTATTGAGACTTGCTACACTATAATTACTGTGTACTCTATGTATACATTATTTATTTAATGTGAAAACAGTATCAATTACTTTGTTTGTACAATCTTCACCTTACAAGCTAAAATTGTTTCAAAGTTTAGATATTCTGTTAAATTGAATAGGTTTGGCATGTGGACTCTTAATAAATCTATCTTAAAGAAATTGCAAATTTGTTGAACTTCTTTATTTTGAGTAAGTTTGTTGCTTGATCTAATTCATTCGGGCTGGTTTAACTTTCAGCTAGGTTACAAAGCGAAATAAAATGTTCCTTTTATTCAAAAAAATAGAATTTTTATTTTGAATACTGTATTATAACACATTTATATTTTTAGTAGAATTGTTGTCTGAAGATGATCTTTACAAAGCATTTTTAACAATTTGTACCATATTTTAACACCTTGATATTAATCGTGTTGTAGATTTTCATTTCGAGGGTTAATTATTGTTAGCATTTCATGCCCCCACCCTCTTAAAAACCCTTCTGAACAATTAACAAAAAACAATTTTTTTTTCATCAATTTAACATTGGTATGTTTTTTTCTATCAATAGTAATAATTGGAATGGTTTTAATGAGCTTTGTACTGGTATTGTTGACTTTGCACTATTTTTGCACTGTTTAATCTGTAAATAAGACATTTTTATACTGTAATATGTTATGTACACTGTCAAGTCTCCCAAATGTACATTTTAGAGTTTGAAAAACAGTTGGGAGACAAAAATAACAACTTAAAACATATATATCTTACAGTTTAATTGTTATCATAATTTTTTTTGTTTTTAAATATGTAGTAACATGCCTTTAATGAAATAAAATGAAAGGGTGTATGTAAAATATATGTCAAAGTATAATAATCAGCCATTTTGTCATTGTCTCCCAAATATACAAAAAAATAGCATGTCTCCCAAAGTGTTAATTTAGTGGTATATATATATATATATATATATATATATATATATATATATATATATATATATATATATATATATATATATATGTATATAAACCAGAGATCAAATTGATACGCCCTCATCTATTCAGTATATTTATTCACGAGGCGGGATCTCCGAAGAGATATAGTGTGTGTGTGTATATATATATATATATATATATATATATATATATATATATATATATGTATATATATATATATATATATATATATATATATATATATACATATATATACACACACACACTATATCTCTTCGGAGATCCCGCCTCGTGAATAAATATACTGAATAGATGAGGGCGTATCAGTTTGATCTCTGGTTCGTTCGCGTGCGTACAACTGAGGACTATTTGTTTTCCAACCGTACCACGTCGAGAATGTTAAAGGGTCGTTATCCAGTCGAGTTAAAGAGGAAACTAATAACATTTTATGTGACGTAAATATGTTACGTGATGTGCCACTTAGCTCACTAATAAAGTTTATATCGTATCCGGATATTCACCCCCTGGACATTTACCCCCCGGACAACTACCCCCCGGACAACCACCACCTGGACCACTACCCCCTTAGGACAACTACCCCTTTAGGACAACTACCCCCCGGACAAATACCCCCCGGACAACTACCCCCTTAGGACAACAACCCCCTTAGGACAACTACCCCCTGGACAACTACCCCCCGGACAATTACCCCCTAGGAACAATTACCCCCCGGACAATTACCCCCCGGACAATTACCACCCAGAAAACTATCCCTTTAGAACACCCTAACCACCCAGACCATTCAACAACCTGACTCTGCAACTATTAATTAATAACTATATTTTAATTCGTTACTTTGACGAATTACTATTCATTATTGTAAACAAAAGTAAAAGATTGAACATAAATATAGCCTGGTGGTATAAACTGAAGATTGTCACACATGATCATAGGATAGTCGAACGTATTATATAGTACTCCATGTATTTACTGTAAAGACTGGGTTCGCTAATAATAATAATAATTTTTGCGTCAGGACAATGCTTCGATAACCACTGGTCTTAAAAGAATTAATTTTTGTCTCAAATTTGTCATATATGTATTTTTGTACACTTGAAGAATAATATCACTTTTGATATTTGACCTCAATGTTCACTCACCGAATAAACGTCGATCTTTAAATAAATTCCCCTCAAATAAACGGTGACCATGTCACTCCCATGAAACATCATATGGAATAATCGGCGTCTATTTCCATTAGATTATACCCCCTCCCATTGAATAAACAACTTTCTTCCAATAAATGTCCACCTAAAACCACCTAAACAATAAACAGCCCAGGCCGTTTTTTCAATAAATACGGTACTTTAAATCTAGCACATCTAGGGTCTAGCGTGCTGTTAAACAGAATAATCGGTTAAAAACGGGTGTTTCGAAACTAGAGACCCGAGACCAGAGACCAGAGACCCGAGACCCAATACGAAAAGGGAGACCTAAATATACGAAAAGGGAGACCCACGTACGAAAAGGGAGACCCCACTATACGAAAAGGGAGACCCTAATATACGAAAATGGAGACCTAAATATATGAAAAGGGAGACCAAATATACGAAAAGGGAGACCCAAATATACGAAATGGGAGACCTAAATATACGAAAAGGGAGACCCACTATAAGAAAAGGGAGACCCCACTATACGAAAAGAGAGACCACACTATACGAAAAGGGAGACCCTAATATACGAAAAGGGAGACCCAAATATAGGTCTCCCTTTTCGTATTGGGTCTCGTGTCAGGTCTCTGGTCTCGGGTCTCTAGTTTCGAAACACCCGTTAAAAACAGATGATTTCATTTTTACAGAAACCGGTCCCATATATTTGTCTACTTTTGGATTGGAGGGGGGGTAGTTGACCGGGGGGTAGTTTACCGGGGGTAGTTGACCGGGGGGTAGTTGACCGGGGGGTAGTTGACCGGGGGGTAGTTATCCTAAGGGGGTAGTTGTCCTAAGGGGGTGGTTGTCCGGGGGGTAGTTGTCCGGGGGGTTGTTATCCTAAGGGGGTAGTTGTCCTAAGGGGGTAGTTGTCCGGGGGGTAGTTGTCCGGGGGGTAGTTGTCCTAAGGGGGTAGTTGTCCGGGTGGTAAACATCCGGTGGGTAACTGTCTAGGGGGTAGGTGTCCTAGAACCAGTTTATATATCGGATGTATTCGACATGTACTGGTACCGGAGTTGCCAGATGACATTATGAGTGAGTGAGTGGCCGAGCGGTTAAGACAGTGGAACCGTAATCACGTAGCCATAACATCGGCAGGGGTTCGAGGCTCACTCAGTCCATGGTTCTGGTGGTAGAACGAGTCTTCTCGGATAAGGACTATAAACCGTAGGTCCAGTGTACACAACTTGCTCGTTTGCACTTTAAAGAACCTAGTACATCTTTCGAGACGAGTAGGGGGTTACCCCGGTGTATTAGTACATCACAGCCACTGATCACCAACTGGGCACTCTTGGAGATCAGTCTTTGACTGAAGAGTTCACCCAGTATAAAGATAAAACAAACAAACAATGAGAATATATTTATTATGACGGATGATAGGCATTCAGAACTACACAACGATACCAAGAACATGTTGTTTGATTCTTGGGTTAAATGTTAACCGCTATACCCCAAAAATATAGAAAATTGGAGATCTGATTTTGAAATAATAATATCTCATTTTGCCAAGAAATTTCATTTTTGCACTATTAATGTTACCCCCTACCCCAAAAAAATGTATTTCTTTTATTGCAATTTTTTTAAGAATAAAAAATGACAATTTGTATATAATGAGCTGCAATTTTAATCTTGTTAACATATATTTTCTTATTCAATATGTCAGTAAGCACAAGTAAAACACAATTAAGATAAAAAAATTTAAAAAATTGTAGATACTATTGCTGTATTACTATTACTATATATGTTGAAATTTATCTATATTTTGGCAATGACCCTTTGACCTCTACTGACCTTAATAATCGTCCGATTATTGTATAAGATTTTAAATGATGTATGCTACACAATTGTACCAAGATAATACTAATTAGATGTTTGATTCTTGTGTTAGGATAAATGTTACCCCCTACCTCCCAAAAACATTTGAAGATAAAACGCTGATGATCATTACAAATGACGCAAGTACACACAATGCATCCCTATATTTTTCTTGTTAACATCGATTTTTTCGCTATATATACCCGTGGGAAGAAAATGATAGCAAAAAAGTTTAACTGTGTGGGGAGGGTGCATGGTAACCCCTTGCAGCCTATGGACTATAAATGAAAATACATGTACCATGATGTACATGTACACAAGGTATTTGTTGTATATTGTGTGTATATAGGTTCAGTTCATATCAGAATCAACAATAATAATCCTCTCCACAGTTACATTCATGTTATCAATATAACAACAGGGCTGGTAGGCCAACTTATCTGATGTTTCACAGAAAAAATGGGTTGTTTTTAAAGAAGCTCTTGGCCTAATTGGCACTAACCATCTCCCAAAATGCAATCTTTAAAGCCCACTTCCCTACGTTTTTTAGATCTAATTTAAGATCACAAACTATGTTTAATGTAAAAATAATACTATATGGTCCTATTGCGATAACTTTTTTCGTCTTTAAACGGTTAAAAATGTGAAAAATAAGTCGATTCTAATAATTATAGCGGCCCACTATAAATCCCAAAATGCATTGCGCGCGGATTGATATTTTTGTTTTTCACCTGTAATTCGCCCACTTTTCGATCGATCGTGAGGCCAAAACAAATGGAAGACTCCTAACTTTTCAGCGAAAATACCGGGTTTTCCCCAATTTGTATCAACGGAGTCTGGCAAAAATAGAAAGACAATTAATGCAGCAACTATACAACGTCAGGCAGGTATATAGTTAGCGTATGATGTTCGTACGTTACCGATGTTTACCAGCTAGGCCTACAAAACTGACCGTCCACGAGAGGTCGATCGCCGCGAGCAACTTAGGTAGTGCATTGTTTCGCACTTTTTATCATAATTTACCATAAAACGTACATTTAAGACAAGGAACGACATGGTTTAATGTTTTTAAAGTGATATATATATGTATTATTTAAAAAAAAAAAACGTCCAAAATTGCAGGGAAGGGGTCTTTAAGTTACAATAAATAAGTTATCGGATAATCGTTTACTTTTTGTGTTGAAAATTAACTCGGGACGTGTCACTAACCTACTAGCATACCCATTATTTCATGAATATAAATATTATTATGGCAAGTCACTTTCTAAGAAATCATGTAGACCTATGTACTCATCAAAGTCAAATAAAACATCAAAATTATCTATCAAATTAGCAAAATCTCAACTGGTCCAGCACATCGTTTATATTAAAAAAAGTCATCAAGCTGGTTTAAAAATGTTGTTTACCAACTCTCTCGGATAGTTGAACATAAAAGGAATAGTATTTATGCATGTAGGACCCTTTTATGTGTTTTGAGTCGAGTTCACACAACATTGGCACTAAAAACAAACAAAAATGCAGTTGCAATCATACTATTGCATAATAATTTCAGTTGCGTTGAAACTTCACTAGGATACCCATTTACTTTTTGCATTTATAAATCGTGTTTAGTACTAAGAAAAGAAAAAAAAACAAAATCAGGAATCAAAAAAATTTGGAGATTATTTTACTATGAAATAAAGCATTTATTAACAAATGAATTTATGCATAATTTACATAAGGCTCAGAAGAAAAGGACGAATAACTTAAAAGATAAACTATCAAAAGACTTGATGTTAATAATTTAATTATTTTATTGATTCCTTTTTCTTTCTTACCTTATCATAATGGACAAAAATCCTGTATATTAACGTAAAATCTGTTTATAGGCATCATATATACATTTTTAAGATGACAATAGTTCAAATACATGTAGCATGTCAATATAATCTGTATGTATTGGTATTTGTTTAACATATATATTTTTCTATATTTGCAATATTTTATATCGTATACATGTCAATTTAATCTATACGGTAGGTATGTGTATTTTTTCAATATATATACTTCTATATATTTTTATATATTTGCAATATGTTATACCGTAAATACACATTGTAAGTAGTAGTTGTACTAAGATGACATAGGGTATGAAGCGTGTCACAAACACACATAGCCAAAATTGCATATTGGACTTGCACAGTGTATGGACTCTAACCTTACGGTTTTCATTAAATATACCATTTCATGCTATCATTCTAAATAACTAACTTTCAACCTATTGCATTCCTCTTTTTTTTCATTCCATCCATCTTATCTTGTTGAAAAGGGAGGATACTACATTTTTCTCCCCTGAGTTTATAGCCTCTCTACTCGAACACAAATAAGAACACAAATAAGATAGTTTAACAAGAACATTTTAATCATGTATTTTACCGCCATTTTTCATTTCTACATTTTAATTAACATCGTACCTAAAATTTTAAATGAGAAAATATATGTTTAATACTGAATTCTGGCATCTTATTATGTAAATATAACGGTATTTTAACTACTCTAAACACTTACTTTTAATGTCACAAATGTACTTATATGTATATAATATATTCATCAATGAGAATTTAAATAAACGTGAGAAGAACTCACACAAGATAAAAAAAAAAGATACCCATTGCATGAATATATATATATATATATACATAGTAAGAGTTGATTATCAAGATATAACTGCTCAAAAAACGACTAAAGAATATTAAAATGATCTATAAAATTGGCCAAATCTCAGTTTTTGCACCTTCATAAATAAAAACTTCCTAAAGCTGACAAGTTAAAACTCTAAATGTTGGTTACCATTCCTCTCGAATAATATATATATGGTATGTCTTAGGTGTACGAAGATATTATGTTTTAAAAATCTTGAAAAGTGCAATTACAACTAAATAATTTTAATTTTTCAGTTTTCCTCACATACGAAATACTTATTTTTAAAATTGTTGATAAGTGTACACAATATTATACTAGACTATTCACAGAGAAAGTATAATAACATTTGAACAAGGACCTTTAAAGATATTGGCCCATAAAAGTAACTCCAGGGCTAAAAAAGTGGCGTTTTTGCAGTAGTGGGGTACGTTTGAGAGGCCATTGCTCAAAATTGTCCAAATATTTCGAAGAGAACTTTTGATAAATTGTGGGTAACATTATTAATTTCACAATATCAACTTTCAAAATTTAGATCCAAGAGTTGGAAAAGACATCCATGTTCTAAGACTCTTTTGAGCTACTGCTTATGGCCTACAGGTCATACATGTAAATGTGAGGGTAAGCAAACATTAAACTATAAAAAATAATAGCGCAATAAATCATCTGTTCCATGCAACCTAATCAACGTTGTCACCCGAAATACATGCATGTCGTTATTATTTATTATAGAATAGAAACACACATTATTACAATTTTATTATGAATTTCTTCATTATTTGTACTATCAATTTATCACAATGTGTTGTCGTTCAAGTCAGATAAGAAATAGCTTAAATAGAAAATAATTCCAAAGTACTAATATTAATTATACAAATATTTATAATATTAAATACATACCAACATTTTTGTAAGGCTCCAAATGATGATGGCATCACATTACTGTACGATCAGGTCCACGAAAAATATATATCTAATACTTTTTAGCTTTTTTTTTTTGCTTTTATAGTTACAGTTTACAGCGTTCAACTAACATTTTAATACATCAATGATATTTTATAACAGCCTTTCAAATACAAATTAAATTCACTACACACTATAAACTTAACGTACACGTACGCAAAATTACGTGTCAAAAGTTAAAATTCGCAAAATAAATTTCTAATAAAATTAGAGCATCGTTCAGTCTTTTGAGCGTTTAACATTTGTCAATTTCAATACTAGATTCTATACGAGAAACGTACATAATCATTGGTGATGATTTAAAAAAAACAAAGACTCCAATAAAAACAATAGTACCGGTAGTTGCCAGATGACATTATGACGGATGATAGGCATTCAGAACTACACAACGATACCAAGAACATAATAATTAGATGTTTGATTTTTGGGTTAAATGTTAACCGCTACCCCAAAAATATAGAAAATAGGAGATCTGATTTTGAAATATATCTCATTTTGCCAAGAAATTTCATTTTTGCACTATTAATCTTACCCCCTACCCCAAAAAAATGTATTTCTTTTATTGCAATTTTTAAGAATAAAAAATGACAATTTCACAGCTAAGAACTTTCACTTTTTGAAATTCACCAGTCAGAATTTTGTATTGCATTCAGTGTCTGTAAAATAAAAAAATATATATTTCTAGAATATTAAGTTGTAATTAAAGTAATGAATATAGTACACACACAAGAGAAAGTAAATACAGAGATTAACTCTGACTGTTTACTGTTGTTTTAATAGAAATCCATTGTGGCCATGAAATTTCATCTAATAATGAAAATGGAATGCATGTATACAGGGAAATAGTTAATAGAATACATACAATGACTTGAGGACGTTCGTCTGACTGAAGGCAATCATCAAGGTTCAATGAGTATGTAGCACGTCCAGTAATGGCATCTACTGGACCCATCTCAATCCTTAACTTCAGTGCATGGTACAGAACATACAGTGGATGCCCGGCATAGTCCTGCAAAACACATGAATGTTTAAATGAGCAAATGGCCAAAAAGTTAAGACATTGGAACTGTAATCCATAGCCTTATGCCAAGGGTTTGAGGCTCACTTGCTCCATGGTTCTGGTGGTAGAACGAGTCTTCTTGGATAGTTAATTGTTTTTAACTGTGTGCTAGTTTATTTTTTATTCTTTTATTTTATTTCATACACATCCAACAGCGAGCACAAACTCGCCAATTACAGGATGAATGAACTATTTTATCGTGCTTATAAACTAAGTCTGATTTGAGTGTTAGAGAGTGGAGTTAAAAGAGTCTTGAGTTACAACCCTGCCACGAGGTCAGGATTGAACCCTGGACCTTGGGATTGGAAGGCAAGCATGTTTTAACCACCAATCTACAGCTCCACTACAATGCGATATGCTATGCTTTTCTGTTCAATGCGCATACTACACTCAGGGAGTGGAAAGAAAAAATAAAAATATAATAATTTTCACGATAGAACCACACAGACTAAGAATTGAACTTACTGGCATATAATTGCATCACAACGCATTCGCATTAATAGATGAAAGTTGATCCAATGAATATGATAAAAATGTGCAATTATCTCTGGGTTAATTTCAATGTTTAGTTAATATAAAACTAATAAACATTTTAAGTAAATCTTCCAAATGATTATTTTAATTATATGAATGTAAGAAAAGCAATATAAACATACCTTAAGGTAATTGTACATTGATAAAGCTATCCAATTGGACAACAGCTTTGCAGTCACAGAGTCTGTTCTATAAATGTTAAACAATAATTCAGTTTGAATATGTTAAACTTATTTTCACATTTACTGTAACTAACAATAAATACATTGACTTTCATTGCACCAACATTAACAATGTACAGTAACATAGTAGTAAACGTATTTTCTATTTTCTAGTAAGAATGTGCCCTCTAATTTGCATAGAACACAAGATAATATACACAAGATGACCTGAAGTAGTTATGACAGTGAACAACTTTAACAATTTGGTTTGATACTCAATGCAGAAACTAATGCCATCTCAGCAACTCCATTTTGCAAAGACAATGATTTTAACATAGAATACATCTGACTCAAAATAATGAGACAGAAGCTATGATTGAGCCACCGTTTTGATCTTTATTGGATCAATAAAGATTGAAACGTTCAAAACTGACTTCCCTCTCATTATTTGGATTTAGTTTTCCATGCTATCTAATATTGGATTAGGTTTGTAGATCATCTTGTGTTTTTGTTGTCTTGCTTTAGTATAATATCGGACATTATTATACGCTGTTGACAAAGGAAAAATAAAAACAAACTGACCTGGCTAGGACTTGCTTTGCTTTATGCGATGACACACAATAATCAATGTTGTCTATTAACAACTCCTCAAGTACCCTATAACACAACACAAATTATTGTCAGTTTCATTTATTTACACAATTAATTGTAACCAATAAATGTCTATATTTGCTGGATTGTTGTGGTGAAACAAGACTTAAAGACACTTAAGGTTGGCTTTCTTCCAGATTATGTATTTTATTGTTTTACTGATAATCTGTATTAATGTTTGATGAAGTGTGAAATAAAAACGAAAAAAAAAAAAAAAAAACACGGTTTGAACATCAAAATTGTTTAATTTGATTAAGACAAAATGGAAGTGAAATTATTTCCATCAAATGTATTATAATATAAAAAAAAAAGTAATTTACTCAGTAAAATAATCCATTTTATCTTTGATGAGAAATTCCACCACAAGTAAATATGCGATGTTACATCTAAAACATGACAAAATAATACACTTTAAACCATTGTTTAATTACAACTTTTTGGAAAAAACTATTAAAAAACTCTTGTAAGGACAAAATAATATAAGGACAAATTAATATGTTTCTTATATATAAATCTTAGATGTCAAATTATGGGAAAAGTGGAATGTTCAACATATGACATTGGTCAACAAGAAAAAAAATATGTTGCCTAACATTGCATTAAATTTAATTAAATGAATTTGAGCTGATTTTGCAATTTAAATTTGGTTAAAAAACTGTACACTGTAAATTGTAGACCTGAACTTTTCCATCATTTTGTGTCAATGATAACAGGTTTTGAATTTATAAAGCGCACAATTAAGCTAAACTTTAAAGGTTATCTTCTTTAAAGATGGTTTTAAAAAAACAAATTATATTCAGTTTAAATGAAAAAACAAAAACCACAATATTAAAGTAAAAATAATTTAAAATAAAACGTTACATCACAATTAATATTTGTCTCCATTTGTTTTTCAAACATGCAGCAAGTTTTCAATAAAATGGAATAAACAACATGAACAACAATATGTATAGGGAGGTAAACATAAAATGTGGTACAAATAATGTAACCATATCAACAACAAAAAGAATAAAACAGTTTGAATGCAAACAAATTAACTGAACCAAAATGTTGAGTGCAAAAGGTAAAAAACCCAAACTTTACCACAATGAACTGAAAACTGTAAAAGCTGTGGAGAAATGGTATGATATTAACTTGAGGCAAATAAAAAAAAAAATATATGTTGTGATACACCTTCTTTGAGACCTCCAATTAAGGGAATACACACCTCTATAAAAACAAACTTTCATGTGAAATGAACAAGGGCAATATTGTTTCAACATTATGGCCAATTACCTTGTTAGTCCAGTCAATCTATGACAAAAAAGGGCGTAACCCAAAACAAATTGCAATAGTTTCCAAACCTTTTTTATTTGATTCTATAAGCATCTGGGAATCTGATCATTTCCAAAATCTACCAAAATCGGTTCAGTGGAACATACTTTTTAAGGGGTTTTAAGGTCATAGGGGTCAAATTACACATTTTTCTATTTTGAAAACTACTAGGCGTAGCATGTTAATTTTGGTGTCAAACTATTCAGAAGACCCATATTTATATGTACTCTAATGAAACCTTTTTACCAAAAATTACAGGAAAGCATGTTTTTTACCTTTGACCTATTTTATTGTATATTTTCGTATATTCGTATCTTAGTAACCAGTGGGCGTAGATGAGCGTTATTTGCGTCAAACTACTTAGAAGGTCAATGTTTATATTAGCTCTAATGGAAAAGATTCATGTAAAATGACCGGAAGTCATTATTTTGACCTCTGACACATATTCATTATTTTAGATTTCTCAGTAAATACATTTTTTATATCTCAGTAACCACTGAGCACAACTTCGTCAATTTTGTGTCAAAAGATTCAGAAGACTCATATTTATATTCACTATAATGAAAAAGTTTTTTAAAAAATGGATAGAAACTGTTTTTGACCTTTGACCTATTATACCAGTATATTTGTTTATATTTACTCTAATGAAAACAAATGCAAATGTACAATATAACCGAAAATCATTATTTTGACCGTTAACATTTTCTAGTCGTGTCATGAATAAATCTCGAGTCTAGAGTATAAAATTTTAAATTTGACCAAATAATAAGTGCGGCGATCTGGCAGACGTTGGGCTGGAATATCAACTGATCTTGCCATAGAACAGTGTCTTATGCGTAGCATAAAAACAGGAGGAGGTCTAACAAGAGGGCGAAGATTAACTTGTCTGGGTCCTTTCAACTCCAGTCACTACTGTCATGTGAAATGAACAAGGGCAATATTGGCCAATTACCTTGTTTAGTGGACACTTTCTTGTGAACAGACAAAGGGTAATGTGTTTTAACACTACGCTAACCACTATTCAGGAAACATCTTAATTAAGGCAAAGTTTTTTTTTGAGTTGATGTATACTTTAAAATGCCAAAAAATTATACAACTCTTATAATTTCGGTTTGTAAATTCAATTTGAGACAATATTTTCTAGTACAGGCTAGATTGTGTCAATATTATAATAATAATATTTGCCTTCATCTTGATTTGTAGGATTATGTTCATTTTTGGAATTTGAAACAGTATATAAAACATACGTAAAGATGGCTCACTAATAATTGAAATGTGCAGTATTAAGGGTAAAAAACTTACTTCTCTTTAACAGTAACTTTTGAATTGCTGTCCAACATTTTGATGAAAGTTAACAAGAAACTCTTGTTAAGAAGAAGCTCTGAAAGTTGTTGTAAACGTTTTGTAATGTTTTCACTATCCTAAGTAAAGTAAATTATTAGAAAAGAAATAATTACTACACAAATATTTATTTCATATTATTAATTTTATTGATCAGAGTGTTTAAACGCAAGAAATTGGAATGTTGATCGTTGTCGAAGAATACTGGGACTTTTAAGACCAAAGATTACCGTACACCTTGCGTTAGATAACTAACCTAACGCTGTGAGTCTGAACAAACAGAAATGTTTGCTGCTTAACTGTTACTTTGACCACTATCACTCATCCATATTTATTGCATATGACCATGGAGTACAACTCGGGTTGTATACAACTGAATAGGAAATAGTTGAATGTTAAGTTTTTTCGTTCATAGTTGTTTTAACTCTTTCTAATTATCACTTCATAATATCAGGCTTGGGAGTGCTTGCCTAATACACTCGAAAAAATGCCCTGGAGTCGTGCCATTTACTGCACGTTTGGTAAACTTTTACACATGAACAGCAACAGCAAACCTATAGCACACTATGTGCTGAGGAGTACAATGTGTAGCACACTAGCAATTTTAAAGACACAAAGCCTGTGATATGATATAATATGAGTGGAGAAAATAAACAAACAAACTTACTTTGTTTTGTGAATCTGGAATGTTCAAAGCCATTGAACATCATGTTACAGACATATTGTTTGTGAGTAACAAAAGGCATTACAATTCCTTGAAAATCATCTGCCGTCAAATCAGTCAAGTAAACAGTTAAATCAGCGAATGCTATTACAAAAATAAATAAAAATGATAAGTTTGTGTTTACTAAATATTTAACCAAATATTCTACACTATGTTATAATGTTCTTTACAAAATATTCACATTTCTATACTTCATTCAATATGATTGTGTTTGTATTTTGAGAAAAATACTTTTTTTTATTGAGGTTGCATGACAAAGCTATATGAAGTCATCATTGCTTACAATTTGCAACTGTTGAGTTGGTTAGGACCATCAAACCGGGCAGGGTTGGGTTTCACGGTGCAAATGAAATTGTTGGCCTAAGGATTGTAGAGTACAGCCAGGTGTACATGTAATAAGAGGCAGTTGTAAAGGTTGTATATTCTGGCCAGTAAGTTTCATCCACTAAAGACACAACAGAATGCTGAGTACTTTGGCAATAAAAAAAAAAGATGGGAATTTTGTGTACATAATTGAAATATTGGGACATACTTATGAGAATGAATGACATTATACCAGTTTAAAAGTACTAATTATGGTAAATTAAATTATAATGGTAACCTTCAATTTGGTCAGTGTTATGCCCAAATAAGGTCAAGTTATGCTTGAATTAATGATTCACTCATTCATTTCAACATAAGCTTTTTTGTTTTCTTTGTCATATTGTTTAATCCTTCTTCTATGGATCAGAAGAATGATAAAGTAGAAGTAGAACACCTATTACTGAACAAATTACAATAATTATTTCTACTTGAAAGTTGGAAGAATATTCGATGGGCCCAAACGTCACATTAATGTTACCATGTTGAATCTGAAAAGAAAAAAAAATTGAATTATAATACTATACACCATTATTTTGTTTTTTGTAAAATAATATTTTTTTTTTCATTTCATTTCTTTATTCGAATTCATAAAATAACACAACATAAAAAAAATACAAAGAATGAATTCAGGGTAACACAAAAAAGTAACCAAAGGTCAAACTTATTTCCATTGTGGCCCTTAAGGATAAAAACACCATAAGAATAAACATTTACAATAAACAATAACACATGTAGTAACAATATAAATATAAATTATAATCTTTCAAGCATAACCTCTTTGAGATGTTTCCTGATATTTCTTTTGAATTGATTGATGGTTTCTGAACACTGTATCAATTTTGGCAGGTGATTCCATGACGTTATTGCCGTGTTAACAAAGGTTGTTTGGGAGTGGTTACCTATATATGGTCTATAAATTGATTGAGTTGCAAATCTAGTATTGTACTGGTGAATTACATTTGCTCTACTAATACCATCATTCATAAACGTAGGGCTTAATCCATTAATAATACGATACATGTGACAAAGTTTTATCTGTTTAACTCTTAAGTCTACTGGGAGCCAATTCAGTTTGTTTAATTCATTAGCCCCAATGTGATCCCTTGGTTCAAGACCAAGAATACATCTGACCGTCTTATTTTGTGCAGTTTGCAATTTAACTTTTAATGTTTTTTTTAATCCAGAGTACCACACGCTACAAGCATAATCATAAAGGCATAACACCAAACTATTTGCTAGTAACTTAAGATCTCTGAAAGTTAAGTACTTTCTATTTCTATATAAAAATTTTACCCTTGAGTTTACTTTCTTTATAACTGATTTACCTATATAATCTCCAGTTAGATTGTTATCGAGTTCAAGTCCTAGATAACTTACTGTAGGTTTGTTTGTGATTATATAATCATTGCATGTAACTTTCAATTCTTGTTGATTTCTGAGTTTACGTTTAGATCCAAATAGAATTGAATACGTTTTGCCTAGATGCAATGACAATCTATTATCTAATAACCAAGAATTAATAGATTTTAATTCTTTTGACAATACATTTTGTATATTGGCGACACTTTTATCAGATACAACTATAGCAGAATCATCGGCATAAAGGAGCAGTTTACAACTCAATGCAGATTCCATATCATTCACATACATTAAGAACAACAGTGGGCCCAATATTGACCCCTGAGGGACCCCACATGTTATTTTTTTCCACGTTGAAAGAGTACCACAATTATCAACTACCTGCCATCTATCTGTTAAATATGATTTAAACCAACCTATTACTGTTTGGGACAATCCTAATGCTCTCATTTTGCCTAGTAAAATCTGATGGTCTACAGTATCGAAAGCCTTTTGTAGGTCTAAGACTATCATACCTGTTAAATTACCTTTATCCCAATTCTTTTTAATATGGTCAGTTAGGTGAATTAAACAAAGATCTGTCGAAAAATTTGCTCGGAACCCACATTGGAAATCATAGATAAGTGATTTAGAATTAAGGTATTCCATCAATTGGTCATGTACTAGTCTTTCAACAACTTTAGAAAAAGCCGAGAGTATAGACACCGGACGATAGTTACCTACCACCGTTTTACTACCCTTTTTGTGAATTGGGATGACTCTCGCTAATTTCCATTCTTTGGGTACAATACCGGATGTGAAGGACAACTTAATAATATGAGTTAATGGTTTTGCTATTGCAGAAGCCCCATCTTTGAAGAATTTGGCTGGTAGAGTATCTATTCCGGTAGCTTTACTCGTCGATAATTGTGTCAAAGCTTTAAGAACATTATCTTCAGATAATTCTATGAAAGAAAAATCATTAGGAAAGACACCTTTGCTACTGTAAAAGACATTGACATGTCATTAATTTGGATATTATACATATAATGAATGTTTATGAGTTGATGGTTGAAAGATTGACTGCTCCCATTTAACGGGTACCAAGAGTACAATCATAGGTGTTATAAAAGACATTATTTGTGATAAAAGATATGTCAATTGCAGAAGATTTGGCAAAATCAGGAGCAGAGTATTTTATTTTGAAATGAGAGGTTACCTCACTTGGCTTTTAATTGAACTAAAAATTCTATATAATAATATTATAAAATGTCCTTTTCTGTACCATGCTGTCTTAGAGGTTACTTTTAAAATGAGTAATAATTAGATTATGATTCTTGTGATCTGGCGACCACAAACATTTGCAATACATGTACCTTAACTATAGGATGATCTTCACCATCTACTGGATTAGGTTCCTTGTCTGGTACTTCAACAATAACTACTGTACGTGTTATTGAATTTACAGTGCATTTAACCCTTCCTATGAAGACTTCAACATCCTCAATGTCACTAGCAAGGTTGATGTCAGAACCCTAATAATAAAAAATCACAATCAGTAAATAACTGATTAAGGATTTTAAAAGTTCTTTTTCAAATTTTAAAATAAATGTAGCTCAATAATACACTTTACACTGAACAAAAACTAACTAAATAATTATAAAAATTATGAGATTTGTGTAAATATTTTGTGCAGCAGTAGAAACTAAGTTTGGTTGCTCCTGAGCACGCATTGCATGATGTAAGCACAACACAAGTAACTTGACTATTCATGACACGACTGATGGATCAACCATTGCATCATGATAATAGTCAAATTACTTGCGTTGTCAATTACATCCTTCCATTGTGTTAAGTAGAGTTGATTTAATGCTTTTACGCAATACACTGCTGAAGAAATAAAACTATATATTTACCATCAACTTTATAAAATCATCAATATCTTTGTCATATCTGTATATTCCATCTACTACAGTCTCTCCATAAAAAGAAATATTATCAAAGGGATAATATATTGGATTAGGGTAAACTGAGAAACCAAAATCACCACTCAATGCAGGAACGAAACCATCAAATGAAAAGGTCAAAGGTAAAACTGTCCGGTCTGTCTGTCGTCTGCTACGATAACCTGATGTGGAGAGATCAGCTGGTGGACTTTCACAATCCATCTCTTCATTTGACAGAATTATACAGTTCTGAAAAAACAACACATCATTTCTTTATTTATTAATTAAAGAACAATTTACAAGGAATTTTCAAAATAATTAATTAATTTTCATAAAGTCATATACTTTGCTTAAATCTGACAAAACAATTCTACTTAGTAACAATTATAATCAAAATAAATACACAAAAGGCCTATATTGTGTAAATAAAACAGAAGAGAAATCAGAGTGTTAATGTTGGAAAACAAAAACATGATCTTAAAATTATCTTTACTTGATAACCAGATGCTTTTGGAGTTGATTTAATGTACTGAGCATTGAGTACAATTACATCAGAGAAGGATTTATGCTTGGTTACTATTAGAGATGCACAAGGACGCATGTAACATAAGTGATTTGACCAATCACAAGCGATTGATTATTCCAACCTTTACTTTTCATTGGTCAACTAGCTTGCGTTGTGTCTACATCCTTGAGTTGCGTCTCTAGTGGCAACCAAGCTTTAAAGCACTCAGATTTTATGGATGGATTATGGATATATTCTTATGGATGAATGATATGGATGTAAACATTGTTGACTTCTAAGGAAAACCTCTCTTTCTGTTGAAATTTATTATATTAGAAATGTAAATGTATCTGAAGCTTACATTTTCAGCTGATACGATATTTAACAACATCGTTGCTTTCTGTACATATTGGAAATTTGTTCCGGTCACTCTGATGTTTTGACCACCTCTGCAAAAATAAGCATTTTAAACATTATCATTACATGGAATATGGTGCTTTAAGTATGAAGGAGTCAATTGATTTTACTTCCAATTCTTAAAGCCCAACATTGTCACATTGTTTTGTATAATAATTTAATACACTGAGCTTTTGTATCAAGGTCAGTACAGTTTGTATCTTACTATAGTAAAGCAAGGTCAGTTGGCTTGGAACTTTCCATTTTTCGTTTTTTTGACACACGATTTTCAGCCTGAATGAAAAATTAAGAATAATTTTGTTAACTGGCATATGTAGAGTTTCTCAGTTTACTACCACTGCACAGTTGTATATTATATCTATTTGTTGGCCTACTTCTAATTTTAAGTCTAGTTACTTTCACTGTTCGAGTCACTGTTAGGGCCAAGCCCTAGCTAGGACTAGATAAAGGACCTTATTTTGGAAAGGTAGGAGGAGGGGATTCTTCTGTTGGCCTAATTTTATATATTTTGGTTTGAATGGTGGCACTAAAGGAAATAAACCTAGGCTAGTGAATATGTTAAACTTACCAATTCTATCGTTCTTGTGTTGATATATTTACGATAACAATGGTGATGAAATTCAAAATATGGATGCTTTGTTATTATGTCTTCATATGACGCATTAAGAATATCTAGCTCAGATACTAGTTTATTAGCAATATCTTTACAGGTACCATCTAAGTTTACCCATAACTTGGTACAAGCAACAACCTTGTAAAATCGAACTTCCGTAATTGGAAATGCCGTTTTATCAGTAATGTTTTCATGGTGAAAACAACATTTTATTTGAAGATCACACACGTGGCTTTCATCAATCGAAGCCATGTTGTTGTTTGTGCACAGTTCATGTCACGCGTCCATATTCACCAAATCGTTAACAATTGTTGTACTAAAATTACGATAATACTGTTTTATTATCAAGTTTCCTGTTATAATTAATATACTAAATATCACTGAACTTATTCAATGTAGTTTTTGTGAATAAATATTTTATTTAATGAATAAAACCTTAATGAAAAAAAAAATTTGTTTGGCTAAAGAAGTTTCTCGTGTGGAAAAGGTCATGGGTTAACACAATGTAAAAAAATTTTCAAATACTGACGTTGAAATGTGATTTCCTTGTTATATGATACGTTTTTTAGGTGAAACTTTGTGTTAAAACTTATTACTTTTAAAATATTATTAACATAATTATCATGTAGAGTTTTTTTAGGCTAATGAGACTGGAACGGGATTGAACGATAGGATTTTCACCCGATGGCCTAAAATAAATAATGAATTTCTCTATAAAATCATTAACTTAAAATGTTTACCTTTGTTGCATTTGGTAAATTCCTAATTGGTATTATGACTTCTTTCTGTAATTGTGCATGAATAAGTTCCTCATCTGGTTGATAAATTTGTGGACATGACCCTTGACCTTGAAAACCATTTGGTGGTGATGCTGCCTACATATTAAAACAATAGCTTATAAGTGATATTATAACAATAATGTCGTAAAACATTTTGAATGCCATAATTACAAAAATAGATAATTTTCTGTTTGTTCTTCTCACCGATAACTGTAGATGATCTAATGGAAACTGTTAATACGAACCGTGGTAACTACTGTAAATTACTGACAAAGATCACTAAAATATATTAAGAATACACCATTATTCTTACAAGTTCTTTATCTGGCACGGCACCTAATGTTCCATCTGGGTAGATTAAGGGTATGTTCAGACTCACGGAGTTACGATGGAGTTATGTAAGCGGCGTACATATTTTTGTGTTTGAACCAGGCCGCGGATTAGCGTTAGGAAGCTGTTACTCCGCGCCAGTGGCGTTATTAACTTTGGCTGGAGAGGGTAGATTTAATAACGCTAATCCAGTGATGCATCAGTGATTTTAACCCTAACCAATGAAAAGAAACGACCACGATTAGCAGACAGCAACTACATACCTGTACCCTAGTATACAACAGCGAAATAGCTATGTCAAATGTATTTTAGGTTTCCAAGTTTAAAGAACAGTAAAGTTGGTGTCAGTGATATGATATTTGCCTAAAATAAATCAATTAATCAGAACATTTTCCGTGTAATAATTATGCTTTAACTTATTTTGAATTAAAATGCAATTCTACAAGTAGCAAGAACAAATAAGTATATGTAACATTATATAAATACAAATAACAAAAACCAATTTAACGATGTAAACTTTCATGCATTGTCATAAATGTATACATATTATAATTCAATCTGTTTTGACCTGATCAGAGTTTTTTAAACGCAAGGCATTGGAATGTTGATCGTTGTGTCTGAACACCTTGGCTTTTAACGCCACAGATCACCGTACGCCTTGCATAGATAACTCCACCGTAACTCTGTGAGTCTAAACATACCCTAAAGTATCTTGCCTAAGGACACAAGGCATGCCACCTCATAATATAATTTCTATAAGCGGCATACTATAAACTGAGCAACCCATTCGCACCTTACCAACCCCTTCCAAATACAATTAGCCTAACCATGTTGTCTCAAAAAGTGCTTATTTGAGCAATACAAGTTCCATTTGATTATATAGCACAAAAAAGAAAAAAAAGTCATAATTACTTACGTTTCCTTTCAAAATAATTTTGTCTGCTGTGCACAATATTGATGCATTATGGGTACATTTGTTGTCGTAGACACACCAATCACAAGTAAAACTTAAAACACATCCAGAACAGCTACAGTATTGAAAATAAAAACAAAATAACATTGTTAAAAAGTAAAACACCATTTACTTATTTTGCACAACAAATGACAAAGTGCCAATCATTATCTTATGTAATGTCAATGCCAACGATATAAAGATGTTGTTAAAGATAATTATTAAATCATATACTATCATTTTTCTACTCCTCAGGGGACACTTTACTGCCAAACGAGGAGGACTATATTTTAACACTGCGGCCAACCCTTACAAAAGGAACACCTAGACTGGGCCTAAAAAAATCACTGAATTAACATAATGATCTATTGTATATTTCACAATTCTGAGCACAAATGTATACAGTAATTTGTTAAGGTAATAACCAGTGCAAACGCATCACAGTTTGCTAAAGTTTAAATTCTCAATTTCAAGAGCCAATTCATTCATTTTTCTTTTTTTTTTGCATATTTTTTTTTTTCATAAGGAGAATTTTTTTAGGTCCCAATAGTGTCCCCTAATAAGGGGGTCTACTGTATAATATTTTGATATTGTTAATATTATTTTGAACAATGGGAGAAAATTAATCACAGCACATGGTACAAAATGAATGAAATTGGTGGATACACTTAGGTCTGTTACAGTACATTTAACAGCAGAATAACTCACTGAGTTCAGATTTGAGAGAGCATTAGTATTAGTTTGTTATATTGAACAAAAGTACAGTATTGGTAAAACGGTATGAACACATTTTCCCACGCCAACTTCCCTTTGACTCAAAATAACCTTTTGTGTTACAAAAATAATAGGCTAAATTTAGGTAAAGTTATTGTTGAAATAAAATTCAATAAACAATACAGAAAACTTTAACAACAGAATCAAATCCTTGATGATATAATAGAGAAGGTTTACAGTTCTGGTTTCCGTAACAGCAAGTCAGAGGCTGACAAGTTAATACCAAGAAGCAAAGATTGATGTATTTTGTATCGTTGATTAAATAACCTGATTAATTAAGTATGTGAATGAAAGGCATTAAAGCATGCTTGACTGCACAGGCAAGTCAAGCAAATGCTGTCAAATGGTTCGATTAACATTGCATACAATTATACTGTGGAATTTATTAGGGTTGAGGGAATGTTATGGTTCCAGGTAACTGTAAGCTTATATTGGACATGTCCACATGCTTTTTCGACTTCTTGTTAAATGTTCTGTGAAGGTTAAAGATCATTCAGGAAAGCATTTTCCTTACAAACCTATACATTTAATAGGCTAACTACTATCTACTCAAATAACACATATAATAACTTAACTTAATTCAATAATAATAATAATCAAATGAATCATTTGAATCTAGTTCAATTATCAAAACACTAACAGTAACTGTTTTTAACACAGTGAGAGTATCACTCTCAATAGTTATGTTTTAAATTATAAACAGTTTTCTCTTACAATCTAAACTAAATTCCTTCATGTACACCAAGTAGTTTATGATTTATGACATGCAAATACAGTCAACTTTCCTGTCAGTCAAAATTAGAAACTAAGCTGTCAAAATCACAATGTGCTTAAGAATCCAAAAGTTCTTGATAATTGTGGAAAAACCTTAGTGTGCTCTAAGACATTGCCATGCTTTTAAAAAGCCAGATATTTATTTTTTTCTGATCTCTGAAGACTTTGGAACAACCCAACCCAAGAGTTTGATTGATAATATTTGAATTTTTAAAAAATACTTAAATTACATTACAACAAAGATAAATAAAAAAGGTGTTATTTAATCTACAATAAACAAGTAACTGATGAGTTGATTGTCTTGAAAGGAAGATATATTGGTTAATTTGGCTGAACTATCTATCTGATTACAAATAGGGAAGTATAACAATGATGATTCAGTGTTGACACATTGGTTTTTTAACTGTGTTTATTCATTCCCTCACAGCTATCAATATTTGCTATCCTGGTTCCAATATAAAATCAATTTGAAGGAACCACTCTCATATGCATTGTAAATGTTTGTACAGTAACGTGTTACACAATTATAACTGTCCCATTACAACAATACTATCAATATTGTATTTGATTTCCTTATGTACTTAACACGTTCACTGCCACGGCGTATTTATACGTCAAAAATTGCGTGTCGCTACTTGCCAAGACGTAATACTACGTCAAAATCGTAGCACTTTTGTATTGTATGTAGAATCGCTGGCAGTGGTGATTGGAACAGGAATTATCGCATGGCAGTTTATGAATGATGTACGTAAACGATAATCTAAAAATAAATGTCATATGTTTGTTTGTGTTTATTCCCTCATGCATTGAATATGGTTGATACGATGGCGCCCTCACACTCAATATAATCATCTCAAACATGTCATAAATTGCGCTAATAGTAAATAAAAATAATAAAGGATGAAATGATTCAGTGTGGTTTACTGTTTTTATCTCTCGATGATAGGTTTGACCGATTTTAGCGCGGAAAATCCCCGACGTATATTTACGTTCCTGGCAAAGTCAATAAAATTGTTGGACCATTGCCAGTGACGTATTTATACGTCTCAACGGTTTTTCCCGCCATCGTATTTTGAATGACATCATGATATTCTGTGACCAGATGTTACACTTTCAAACTGTAATTTAATATGTAAACGGGACTTGGCACTGGGACAGAAATTACGGAAAATGCCTTGGCAGTCAATGTGTTAAAGATGACAGTGAGATTACAACAAATTATGTACATTGCAACCTGGTAAAGATGACAGTGAGATTATAACAAATTATGTACATTGCAACCTGGTAAAGATGACAGTGAGATTATAACAAATTATGTACATTGCAACCTGGTAAAGATGACAGTGAGATTATAACAAATTATGTACATTGCAACCTGGTAAAGATGACATTGAGATTATAACAAATTATGTACATTAATTGCAACCTGGTAAAGATGACAGTGAGATTATAACAACTTATGTACATTGCAACCTGGTAAAGATGACAGTGAGATTATAACAAATTATGTACATTGCAACCTGGTAAAGATGACAGTGAGATTATAACAACTTATGTACATTGCAACCTGGTAAAGATGACAGTGAGATTATAACAAATTATGTACATTGCAACCTGGTAAAGATGACAGTGAGATTATAACAAATTATGTACATTGCAACCTGGTAAAGATGACAGTGAGATTATAACAAATTATGTACATTGCAACCTGGTACAGTAGAAACTATAACTAAACAATATGTTCATTTCCTTAAAATAATGTGTCAATTGAATTTCAGATCCTTTTATTTCGTTATTATCTTTAGAAAATGTTTGTTTACAATAAAAATTTGATATTTAAAGTAATGAAATTTGAAATAATTTTAAATGTTTATTTATTACACATGCTTATAAAAAAAATTCAGTCAGAAAAGTCAGTACTTACGAAGTAATGACACTGCAGTCAAAGAATGTGAAGTCAGTGGAAACAAAATCAACATCAGTTACGGATGAGTGAACTGATAAAATAACATCTACAGAAGCTGTAAACAAACTATTTAAAGGTTAGCTACTGTGTAGGCCTAGGCCTTAATTTCAAATGCATTTCATTGGTAAATACAAAATAATTGAAAATTCAATACAAAAATCTCTACAAAAAACCTAAATGTAATATTTAATTACTTTTTTTTTCCAGAGGTAGATAGGTTTAAATACTTGGTGCAAACGTCTCCCAAAAAATGTGATATGCCCATATATGGAGATGATGATGTGATATCACTACCATTTTTGGGCATATCACTACCATATTTGTTTTGTTAATCAAGTTTGATAGTGTAGACAAAGCTTAAGATATCAGTAGGTTGAAACAAGGGTCACTTTGGGGGAATCCCCCTTGTTGCGAATGTAGAGTAATGAGTGCATAATTTCTGTAATCCATGGTGTGTACTAAAACCTATTTCCTCATGAGCTATTAATAGTATATACACCTCCTACAGAGGAGAATGCATACCATGTGTGAAATACTAGTACAGCCACGTGCTACAGTTACATTAAATAAAGAAAAATAAAACAGAAAGTAAAGCATATTAGCATAATGTTTAACTCACCTTGGCTGGTTGGTATCTGTGGCACATGTGATGATGGCGGTGAATTACAAGTCAATGTTTCTGCATCTTTTATTGCAGATGATTGAAAGTCACCAAATTTACAATTATAATTTTGGTTGATGTTTAAAGGAGGAAGTTGCTCAACAGTTAGAGAAATCTATGAATACAAAAAAAAATATTCCAGATTTTAATTTTAAGATATCTGTTTAATTGGAGTGTACTGTACAAAAACTTGTATGTATAATAGGTTTTGGTCCCACAACAACCTATAAATCCTGGCTTGACACACTGTGATCTAGATATCAAGCCAGGCTTCACAATGTTGGGAGTAATAGTTACTTGGGATGACCTCTAGAGTCAATACATGTTGGTGCACACTCAAAAAGGTTGTATTGCAACCGTAGCTGTTCATCCACTTTTTTTTTCTACCATCTTAATTGGGACATAGGGCCGGAATTCATGTGTCCGTTTGTAAAGAAATGATTTTAACTGGTCGATGCAGTAGGATTATAGACAAAGGCAAATGTAACATGAATCTGTGCATCATGGCAAACACCCTAATCTAGAGTGTACACCATCGGAGGTATTCGAAAAGAATTATGGCTGTGGAAGTGCCGATTTTATGGACATGGCTTGTGGTGCCCCTGCCTTGAGTAGCAGTGCTCAAATTCTAATGGCTAATGGCAAAATGATTTTATTTAAAAAGCATTACAAGCCTGAAAAACAAATGTAACAAATTGTTCTTCACAACTCACACTGATATTTTCAAAAGTTTGAGGAATAAAAGGTGGTTCAACACTTGTAATCTCTACACACTGTTGGCATTCATTATATCTGGTACATCTAAAAAATGACAAGCAATCATAAGTAAGTGCCATGAAAGACTATGAACATTTAAATCCTATATATGGAATCAGATTTAAAAAAAAACTGTTTGAATAAAAAAGGATTGAAAAAACAATTAAGCCTGATGCATTTGGAATGTACAGTAACTAATTTCTAACATTTAATAGTTTATTGTTTTACTAAAATATGTGAAACAATTTGTAAAATGCAATAATAAAAGACACAGCGACCATACAAATTATAAAATATTGGGATTGAAAAAAAAAATGTTAATGAAAATGAAACTCTATTTACTTTTTGTGTAGTGTACACCATCCACAATAAGGATCTCCATCTTCTAGACCTGGTATAATACACTCATCACATGTGAAGAACTGACTGCAGTTTGAAACTTGTAGCTTAATCAACTAATCAAATATTGTGATAATTATACAAAATAAAGAAATATTATGAAACATAATCAAAAACTAGTAAACAGACAACAAGATTTTAAAACATTTACCATACATTTCCTTAGGATAATTCAATCATAATTGTAAAAGTAACTGATTTAAAGTCTGAAGGGGTTTACATTGAATAAAAAAAGTTTTTGTCCTTAATAGGGTTAAAAGCATCATGGAACAAGTATAAAAAATGATGGAGATGGACACCTCAACAGAACGAACAACAGAACGTTTCACGGAATGGACTAAAACATGCACAAAGACAAGATAAAGAGATGATATGGCAGTATTTGCGGGAATATCTTGAAGAGAATGAGAGCAGGAGAGGACTTTGCCTATGGCTAGAATTATGCTGACGATGTTGTACCTCCTTGAAATATAAACCAAATTATATTAAAATAAACTAACCTTTTTTGCTGTAATTAGATGTTTCATCTATAAATGTGTCTGACCTGACCTCTTGACCTGTGTATCTATGGTGATAAATTCATACACTCTAGATAGATGAGGCTTTGTTGGTTAACTCAGCCTGACAAATTGAAAGAAAATATAACTTAATTAATTAAGTTCATTCAAACATATTTATACATTTAAGCAGTGTTAAAAACTTTAATAAATTAGTGACAGAATGCTGGTTTAATAACAACCTGTAAATAAATGCCAACAAATATTCATGTCTCTGTACCTGATCTTAAGCCCGGCACACACTGTAGCTATCGGCTGAGCCAACTGGCACGAACAACACTTTGCTCACAACAAAAATTGTCACAAACTGTGATCGCGTTCTATCGGACGCATACTAAACGCCTTCAGCATTCGGTTTTCTCTCCGGGATAATTACTTACTATCAAAGATAGTGTAGTAGGAAGATGTTACACTTCCTATTCGTTCAATGCAAATAAAAGCGAGACAACATGGAGCTAAATTTAAAGGGCGCCTCGCACGTCGAGTAGGGATACGGAAAGTTATTGTATAGGAAATAGGCTATTATAACAGTAGAATAATATGATTGTAAAATTAAGATTTAATACGAATTAACATATAAAATGTAATGTTATCTTTATAGAAAGTGCAAATGAATCATATTTATATGTTTTGGAATACAAATTTGTGTTTCAATTACCTGGAATTGTTTAGGTACCTGGAATTTATCTACCCGTATTTTATTTCTTTTATTTTAATGTTTTTATTTGCAAATCAATTGAACTTTTTTAAATTATTTACATTTAATGTTTATCATTGGACATAGATAGAAAATTTAATACCTAGCTTTAGAAACACTTCTTCATCAGAGTGAAAGGTAAATAGGCCTACAATGTATGCCTATATAATAATCGATAATTACGTATGGTTTATATCTAAATGGGTAATAAAAGAGAATAGGTAGTATGGCATGTAATCAATAATCAATCAATCAATCAATATTTATTATAATCAATAATATTATACAAATAGTCGATCTGCATAAACTGAATACGGTACCAGTAGGCTTGAACATTATAGGAATTTAGGACTACGAGTATGTTTTTTTACTGAAAAAAAAAACCAATTATTGTTAATTATCTATTAATTTTAATAATTTAATAATACTGTAACTAATTATTATATTATGCTTGTAACACTCCGAACTTTCGTGCATTCATCGTAATTGTATATGCCCTGATTATGTAACGCCTAACAATATTGATAATATTAATTATAAGCCAATGAGTTCATTATTGGTAAGGTTATATCAAGGAAAAAATATCCGTGGGGAGGCCTACTTTACCCCCTTTCATTATACTACCCTTACAAAAAATGTTCTATCTATAGAAGTTTTAGAATTCTATGTTAATCTATAGAAAAAGATAATTTCTATAGCCTAATGAATTTACAGATTCTACCCCTAGAGTTTTATAGAAATTGCAGAAGAATTGCTATCATTTATTCATAAATCATATATTTTTTGTCAACAACAATACTGTATACTGTAAAATTAGCATTATGACTTCAGACTTAACTGGGGTTTACCAAGATAGGTAAGAGTTTTTATGGGTACGGGTTGGTTTGGGTACAGGTTGGTTTGGGTACGAGATGACCAGCATCCATTCATGAATGCGTCTACAGGCGCGCGTAAGCCTCCTCCTGATCCTAGCTCAGTGTTTACAGTCATGTCATGACAAAACTCACTCCAAATAAATGTATTAACAATTAAAAAGATCCAAAAACAGTATGAAAACATCATATTAATTTCCAACTTTGTATAATAAAGACAAAAAAGAAGTTTTTGTTTGTTTTTTGTGGCTTATTTTTACAATTTATTGCCAAAAACACCATTTTCACTGGGCTTTGCCATTGCGCTCCTCATGTTTCAGATTCGTCTATCCCTACTCGTCGTGAGAGGCGCCCTATCTCGAGCGGTTCTCTAATTTTTGAGCGAAGTGTAACATCTTCCTACTAGACTATCTTTGTTACTATGCTATAGGGCACGTGCTGACATACTATAATAAATGACAACATTTTTCAGTAAGCTGTTAGCTTATGTTCGGAGGAAAATGACACGCATGATAGATACTTTCCTCAACAGCACATGTGGCCGATTCCTCACAAAGTGTCCGACACACACTGTGTGTGAGTAAAGTGTTATTCGTGCCAGTTGGCTCAGCTGATAGCGATAGTATGCGTCGGGCTTTAAATATTCATAAACCATTGTCAAGTACAATACTAATTTCATACTAACCTTAATAAGTTGTCCATTATCCGTGCCTATAAAAGCTATTGTATGGTTCCCTTCTATTGTTGTAGTAACTGATGTCAATGCTTCTGATACTGCTGCTTCTGTGTAATTACATTGGGAATATTGGCTGAGCAGTCCAACACCACTTATTGATGGACACATCATTGATTGAACTTCAGCAGAAGAAAAACTATAACTCTTCATTAAACAAAACAAAAAAACAATATTATAACTTATTAATTACCAGTTTTGATAATTCTAATTCTAAAATATTAAGTATTATACACTAAATCTATTTTTGTCACCAAAATGACTGGTTGTAATAAATTACTATCTTTCTAAGTAAATATAAAATATATATGTACTTGTGGACACTTAGCATCATCAGCATAGTCTAGAGTATGAAGACCTTTATTACTGTTTAAACATCCTCTTAATGCTTTGAAGAATGATCTTCTATATCATTCCACTTGTAAATACACATTGCAGATTGTCCAGTGGCAACTCCACTTCCATCACGTTTAGCAAACACTCCATACAGGACATTATCTCTAGATTGTAGGCCTACTGAAGTAGCTAACTCAGCTCCAACAGGACCAACGGACATGGCTTGGAATACAGAAATCACTCCGGCCGAGCTTCACTCCGGCCGCGCTTCAATCCGGCCGCGATTCATTCCGGCCGCAGCTATGGAGCGCCCAATGAGTCTTTTACAACCGAGACACGTTTTTTGTAGAGAATCAAAATAAACATTTGTAATCATACAGTATATTTTTTCTCTTTCAGGATCACAACAACATCGCAAGTGTTTTAAATTAGGTCTAATGCTAAAACAAAATAATTTATGTGTTTTATCCATGTAATAGGCTAGTATATTAATTGTAATTTGATTAATTAATGTAATTTATTGCAATGTACCCTATATGTCATATTATTTTTATCATATATAAATTAAAATATAAAATCATTGTAAATTGGACTGTACAAAAATGATATATTAATTCTTGATACAATTCCAGGTAATTAATTAGACGGATATTTGATTATTTGAAATAAATAAATTAATATTGTAAATATTGTTATTAACTATAACAAACATCAATAATAATTGATTATTTGAAAAAAATTAATTAATATTTTACATATTGTTATTAACTATAATTAGTAAGTATGGGTACTGGCAAGATAAAATGTTATAAAAATAAGGGTTTTAACTAATTTTTAATGTTAATAAATGTAAAGCTATAAAAATAAATGTACATAGAAAGAAATTAAATATTGTTATTCAAGCATTAATTAGACGGGTATTTGATTATTATTTTATTATTCAGTGAATTTAATTAAGTTAAGTTTAGTTTGAAAGAAAAAGCAGTTCCAACTTCTTTGAATGTTATTGTTAATGAAAAAAGTAAAATTGTTGCTAATAAATATTCAACTAGCCTAGTTCCATTTAAATTCACCAAGAATTTGTTATAACACTGAACAGTATAGAAAACTTAGATATGGGCGCTCCATACTAACGGCCCCTTTGCACAGGAAGTCGAATTGAATATATAGCGGCCGGAGTGCATAACATCGCGCTAAACTGATACGGCGGCCGGAGTGAAGCGCGGCCGGAGTGATCGGCTACCTAAATTGTAATCAACATTATTAACTAAACATCGAATGTAGATCTCAGAAAATGTATGAAATGAGTTTTCTTGACAAATTCGACTCAGTCGTGAATGAAAGTAATCAGTATCATCTGGCCTAAATGAAACAGAGTAAGTATATCCTTCATAAGAGAATGTATTTGTAAAACTGATAGGTTTTTTAAAACTTGGAGATGGTGAAATAGTATTAAATTGAATATTACGAGCTTCAAATATCATCTGTTTCAAGATGTCTTCTGGCATTAATATACCTAGAAAACTCTACTTGATCCATAGAGATATTATAGTGAACTATATCTCTATGTTTGATCCATTGACGTATGACCAGATGACACATATAAAACGTTCCTTTTGATAACATCATCTCTATCCCATTTGGGGATCCAGTCAAGTCGCCCCATTGCAAAGTCGCCCCATAACAAAGTCACCCCATAACAAAGTCGCCCCATTTGTACCATCACCCAACACACCAGGTGCAATGATTCCAACTGCTGACAGTTCACTCACTACTATTTCATCTATTACTTTACTTTCATGTAATTTGTTTAAATCTACAAGAGATCTTCCTTCAAATCTTCCATTGTTTCCTCGTCCGCACGTGATCAATCGTTCATGATCATAATCAATTTCTAATATTTTATTTATGTTATCACAATCATCTGATGAACATGTTGAAATATTAGCAATGATATTAAAATCTTCTGACAGTCTGTACAGTGTGTTGTAAGCTCCTATGTAAATATCTCCTGTTGTACTATGGATTTTGACATGGTACAGAGCTTCATTTTCATGAGGTGTAAATTCGAGTAACACATCATTGTCGAATGCCTGGATGCTTAGCAGAATGTTGAAGAATATAGCAGAAATGCAAAAATGTTTAACAATGTTGGAAAACTCATATTTAAAGGTGAGAAAATGTCATTACCTTATATAAAAGAAAATACAAAAACACTACTTTAAATAAGAAATACAATACAATGAATCATTAATGATTAATTTTTATATGCCTTTACTGAATAGCAATCTACTATCTATACTCATTAATTAAAAAGCTAAAACTGGATTGTACTAAGATTGATTTTTTGACCAACAAGCATGGAAAAATATCCCACTCAGATAATATTGCTCCTTTCAGGATTACATGCTGCACAGGATAGTTTAGTACAGTATGTATAGTATCAGAGTATCAGTTTTGTCTAATACCCTTTTTATATCTGCATACAAAATTTGTATAACTTGTAATGCACTTGTCAATTGTATGACCCACTATACGACCCCCGGGAGAGGTGCGTCATTTGTCCGATGTCAGGCCCGTATCCAGGGGGGGGGGGGTGCGTTGGGTGCAGACGCACCCCCCCCCCCCAAGTCCCAAAAGGTCCACTAATTCCTCGGTTGGTATTTTTTCTTGTCTTGTTTAACTAAAGACAATATCATTATATATATACAAAATTTACATTATCAATGGTATACAAACAAAAATATGCTAATATAAAATGAAAAAATACCGGTAATTAAATTACGGAATCTGAACTGACTACAAACTCGATGTAAAACATGCGCAGTCGATCATGTGACGACAAGCAATAGCGTAGCGCTTCATGTACGCGATACGCGGTAAAGTGTTTGCTGGAGAAATACAGACAACTTAACCGGCGGTAAAGACGTGTCTGGAAATACAGACACTATCGAATACGGCGCCTAAACAAGGGAAGGCCAACTACGGGGGCTCTAGCCCCCTCGTCGGGGAGCCGACTTTGCACTTATAATATGATATATTTTGTTTGTTGAGATGGCGTCAACAAACAGCGAGTTTCACTGAAGAATTAAGTAACAGAAGAATTCCATATATATGCACTTTTATGCATTCATTATTGCCAGCGATCTAACTTACTACTAAACATTAGCTAGGTACGCACTTGTCTGGCGGTATCCCTTTGTACGAATCGTTCAACGTTGGGTCGAGACGCGTGATATCAAGTTTCATCCAGGGACCAAAATGTGTAATGTAGTTATTTTCCAGGCGAAGTTTACCGACGGTTACCGAAGGGAACACGTGTACTTTTTGTCGGGGAATATAATATACAGTAAAAAGCGTTCGCGTTCACTTCGTAGCTAGCTTCAGCGCCTAGAAAACCGCGACGTTTCATTGACCGTGAGAGTACGTCAGAGTGATATTATGCACTTTATATGCATTCATTATTGCCAGCGATCTAACTTACTACTAAACAATAGCTAGGTACGTACGCACTTGTCTGGCGGTATCCCTTTGTACGAATCGTTCAACGTTGGGTCGAGACGCGTGATATCAAGTTTCATCCAGGGACCAAAATGTGTAATGTGTTATTTTCCAGGCGAAGTTTACCGACGGTTACGTCGTGTACTGCGTCGACGTACGCTACACTACAGCAAAAACGAATTATGTTAATTGTTCTTTTGTTCACCAATTTTTTAATTTACAAGTAACCTTCTGTACCGTGGGGCACCTAAAATAAAATTTTCATCCATTACTAAACAAAAAAACATGCCATTTTCGCTTAGCCAACATTATAGCTATAGTTATTACATTTTCAATATCCTGTATGTCATGAATTTCTCACCACTCGGAAGTCCAGATGGTACGCATGCATACACCTGGGAGGAATAAACTTTTTTCCCCGACTGAAAAAGGTCTACGCTTGCGTTTTTTAAGCCTCTAGGCCTGATGTTTCCAAAGTATAAAATGCAATTTTTTGAAGACCTGCAGCTCTAGTTTTAAACATTTTCTTAGCTCAGCCCCAACAATAAAGCTGGTCATATTTTGAAGAACAAGAAGTACATTTTCCGGGACCTAACATCTCTATTTTTCAAACATTTCTTAGCTCAGTCACAACCCATGATAGGGACTTATATATTTCTTTTCATGTTTTGAAGTATAATAAGTCCAATTTCCGGGACCTCCAACTCTATTTTTCTAAATTTTCTTTGAACTTTTATTTTTTAAATTGAAAAATATGGATTGAAACAGTCATCGCGCATCGTTTTTTTGCATGCAGTATTTTATTTATGCATTATAAAAAATGGAAAAAATGGCTACCCTAAATCTGATTAAAAAGACCTCAAATGACGCTAGAACGCGTTGCTTCCGGGGGCTTCGCCCCCTGAACCCCCACCGAGGGCCCTTGGCGGCCCCTGGCCCTCAGCCTAGTGATGGATGCTCGCTTCGCTCGCATAGCCCCCTCGTCGGGGAATGTAGCCCCGCGTCGGGAAGATCCTGGCGCCACCCCTGCTGAGTTGGCCTCATCATGAAAGCGTTAAGTTCTGGTTTCCATCGTTCAACTAGCCCAAGCCACAACAGAGAGTCTTACATCAGTCTTTAGAACGTCAAATAACGCAAATTTTTCCAGGGCCTTCGGCCCCTGACCTGGCCCCCAGCCATTGTTGCTCGCTTCGCTCGCACCCCCCCCCCATTATAAATGCTGCATACGGGCCTGGATGTGCGTCATACTTTTGAATACCATGACGCACCCGTGCGTCAAAAAGGTGACTTACCTTTAGGTGACCATGACGCACCCATTTTGACGCACTGTGACCATGTTGTTTATGATATGGTGGGTGGTAAAGTGACGGACATTGACACACCTTGTTCATTGATGTGACGTACCATCTAGGTTTTTTGACGCACCCCTGCGTCAGTAATTATTTGTAAATGACGCACCCATGACGCACCTCTCCCGGGGGTCGTATAGTGAGTCATACAATTGACAAGTGCATAACCAGTGTTTAATCTCCTGATTTATTCCACATTTTCATTAACGCATATATGCTGGGAAATATCGGGAGGAAAGCGTACAGTAGTTGCACGCTATTTGATTACTATGATTGGTCAGTTTAATACCAGGGCAATACACGTGCGCACAGAACAAAAACAGGCCTCTCTCTGTGTTTTTCTCCCGAGATCCTATTCACACTATGCAAACCTGGTTACAACTTCTTACAATATAAAATTGTTACATTACATTTTGCAATATGAAAAGGATATAACTCTATGTTTTGAACAGTCAAACAATTTGAAGATTTATTTTGGGTTCTCCACTTAAAACTGGTTTATTTTTATGTAATATATATTTATTGATATGAAGCATCTTTGAGGGATGTACAGTTACCATCAGCCAACCTATGCAATTTATTACTGTACAATTAGACTATACATTGCACTGTTGCAATAATAATATCAAGACGATATACAAAAACCAAACAATGTTAAAGCGAGACCAGAAGCTTCCAACGAGAAAAAAGCTTGATTATTATTAACAATTTAATTACTTATTTTATAAAATTGTATAGCCTATAGCCTAGGCCTCAGGAATTCGGAAAGTCAGTTAGCTAGTTAGGCCGGATGATTAGCTAGGCTAGGCTAAGCCAAGGCCTTAGCTAGGCTAGTTGTAGTAGGTCTAGGACTAGCCTAGTAGCCTAGGCGCGCCTAGGCTAGGCCCCTTCTTAGGCCTATGGTTAGGCCTAGGCCTAGCCTGGCCTGGGCCAGGCCAGGCCTAGCTAGCTAGCTATCTAGGCCTAGGCCTGGGCCTAGTAGTCCAGTCAAAAATCACTCTCATCATGGTATAAGAACGTACCCTAATAAAATTTCATCCCTATGGGCATAGGTAATAACATTTCTTGATGTTGCGTCTTGCAAAACTTGGGATTTTACGAGAAAATTATACTTTTATACCCAATTTATAACCGCCTCATGTCGTATTATTGTGTACAGTGAATGCGACGAAGCGTGACTGAAATTACGACACGCCGTTAGCGCCCGTTGAAAAATGCAATAACAAAGCTAAAAACCTACAAAATTAATTGTTTATACAATAATTTAAATATAGTTTACAATAAATTGTATAATAAAATACATAACATATAAAGAAAACCCAAGTATAAACTAAAATATTTACAGATATGTGTTTAAAAATGTACAAATCAAAATGGCCTTTCATAAAATAAAGTGCGCCCTCACGCGTCATACTTTTATCGGACTTGTATGGATGGTTATATACAAGGCATTAATATACGAAACCCGATGCGGTTTGTTAGTTATATTGCCCCTGCAAGAGGCAGAATATTATATTTTCACAAATATATTTCTAGTTTTTATCATGGAAAAAAAGGATTGTATATATTTAAACACATTACAACTTCCAGTCTATACCATCATGATGGATTAAGTGAAGCGCCGTATTGTATCTGCTAAAGCGTAGGCCTAATGATCTCCTAGTTATCTGGTTAGCCTACCTATTCTGGACATTCTTTTTTTCACAGCATTATTTGCGCGGATATCGCAATGCATTGTTTTTTTTTTGTCTTGTGTGGGTTCGTCCCACTTTTATTATAGTTCTATAAATATAAATAATATATGTATATATGCACATTTATATAATTCTCTTATTTATAAGGTAGGCCTACATTGTTAAAAAATACATATCTTTTGAACAGTATATACATAAGACTAAGATTATTTTGATGTTAAGAAGTAACCACATTTACATTCATATACATTTTTAAAAATACAATTAATTAAAATATGTCGATGGCAGTAAACTGACGATAAAAATTGATTTAAAAAAAAAACGTACTGTAATATAATGTTGGGTTGTTGAGGTACTGATGAAGACTCTGACTCGCTTGACTGTCGTAACACATATATTGTTTATTCAGTATAATACTTCAGTACAATATACAACTATAAGTATAGATAAGGAACGGAGGGTCAATGATTGATGCTGTCGGTGAGGTGTGAAGTGTGTAGGTCTGCTTCTGAAGAAGTGGCTGTAAGGTGTAGATGTTCTTCTGAAGAAGTGGCTGTGAGGTGTGGATGTTCTTCTCAGTTCATTTGCATACTGTCATTACATCATTTATGGAGCTAATGATTGGTCCTAAGTTGATCCAGGGGTGTTTAAGTGGGAGTGATTAACGGTATAATAAGGTATTTCTGTGATGGATGACACTGTCAAATCTGTACTTAAGGTAAGGTAAAGTCGAAACCTAAGCTAATGCTAACGGCCGTGGTGCCCATCTCCATTTCCTTAGCGTTTGGGCCAGACTCCACTAAGTGTGTATGTTTGTGGGGGGTACGCCACTCCTCCCGCACAAACGAGTCTGATTTACCTTCCCAGTACTTTTTACATACCGGTACCCATTTCTATCACCTGGGTGGGGAGGAACAATGTGGATAAAGAATCTTGCTCAAGGACTCAACACTGCAGTGACCGAGCCGGGGCTTGAACCGACAACCTCTTGATTGCAAGTCAAATGCTCTAACCACTGCGCCACAGTGCAAATCTGTTCTTAAATAGTGTCAATCAGTCCTGGTTTAACGATGGGAACAGTCACAAAATTAAGCTAACTGTTTTCTTTAGGGATTCTATTATAAACTAAATGGTCATTAAAACATCTGGACAAACTCTCCTCTGGACTTTCTGGGTCAAGTTTGTGAACTTATTTGAATTCCGATACAAAGGTCGATTTCTTAAATATAAAAGTACAGTATATCGTTATATTACAGTACTTATGAAAAAGTTATTATTGTTGTTTTATTCTGTTCGTGTCCATTGTCTGGGTATAGAGGCTATAAACTCAGGGGAAGAATATAAAGAATCTTCCCTTTTCACCAAGAAAAAAATGGATGAGATGAAAACGAAGAATGCAAAAGCTTGAAAAAAGGGTGTTTAGAATGGATAGGATGGAATGATATATATAATGAAAACCGTAAGCTTAGAGTCCATACACAGTGCAAGTCCAAGGTAATATTTTGGCTCTGTGTGTATGTGAGTCGCTTCATACCCGGATGACATATCTTAAAACTAATATAGTTACTAGGCCTATATACAATGTATTTAAGAGATAAAAATAGCGTTTGTTTTATTTCATTAATTAAGGAGATTTTGCTTTATATCTCCCCATTTACATTGAGCTTTAAAGTAGTAGCACTTATACTCATTTTCAATTAAATGCTTTACTTCAGTAATAAAAAGATTCCAGATCTTTTTTTCATAGTTGTTTCCTTTTTTTCAGGTTTTGTTAATATATGCAACTTATATATAGAGAATACAAATAATGAAATCAATTCATTTACAATTATGTTATTTGATCCAGTAATCATTGTAGTCCAAGTTATTGGGTCTTCGTTTGAAAAGCTCTTAGCTATGACATTTTTAAATTTTAGTCATATCCATTGAATTACACTGCATTTATATAACATGTGTTTTTCAGTTTCAACCTTGTTTATACATTTATCACTACCTACTAAGTTCCAGATTTTCAATTGTTTTTTACATGGTAGTATTCTATGCAGAAGTTTAAAATTAAATTGAGCAACTTTGGGTATATGTTTTAGTCTATAAACTTTATAGTACCAAACATTACATTGTTTATTCGCAATTATAGTCAATGTTAACTTGAGTAAGAATCATTTTTAAATGATAGTCCATTTCGCGTATACAATATAGGCCTAATAAGGATTTAAATTAATAAAGTCGTCTGAAATATTTTCTCATTGCCCGGTTAGCAACAAAGTTAATCCTTGTGATTGTTAGTTTTAAGTTTCTTTTAATTGTTTATTGGCATCCATATCGTATGATGTGTGAGACAATTTCGTGTTTTAGAAAATGTAATCCTGCCACCAAAGATTCTTTATGTTCGAAGACGTCTGACGGATAACTGTTTTATTCTTTTACATTTAATTAATTAATTAATCTTCATCTTCACTTTTGAGGGAAATAGCCTCTTTTAGGTTTAAAACATCATTTATAAGCATTTGAATAAGCCAACAAATTAAACTACTGCTTTCTTCCAAGCCTTTTAAATATTATTTAAATGCATTAAAATGCGTCGAACTCGGCGGATAACAATATTTGAAATAAAAATGCATATAAAACTTTTGTTTTGGACTTTACTTTTTTGTCCCAAGTGAGAACTTTCAGGCCTTTGAGGTGAACTGATTGTTTATGACATTCTTTTTTGTATAAAATGTCCAATAATAATTATCATTGTAGGACTATTACTCTCCACCAAAAAACTTTATATTAGAAAGTTTAATACGTCATGTCTTTAAAAAAGGAGAATTGGGTAATATATGTAAGTAGAAGAAGAGGTACTTCAGACAGTGATGACCTTGGTGTATTTCCTGATTACGTAATAGTTATGTAATTTCCGCCAGGTGTTTCTAATGAAGGTCGTTCTTTTCATAATTACGTAATAGTTATGTAATTTCCGCCAGGTGTTTCTAATGAAGGTCGTTCTTTTCATAATTACGTAATAGTTATGTAATTTCCGCCAGGTGTTTCTAATGAAGGTCGTTCTTTTCCTGGTTTTGTAATAGTTATGTAATTTCCGCCAGGTGTTTCTAATAAAGGTCGTTCTTTTCCTGTTATTGTAATAATTATGTAATTTCCGCCAGGTGTTTCTAATGAAGGTCGTTCTTTTCCTGGTTTCGTAATAGTTATGTAATTTCCGCCAGGTGTTTCTTTGTTTCTTATTTATTTATTTTTCGGCGCGAGGTTCTGGTACGTGCCCAGCTAACAAAATAACGTTTTATTAACGTCGTACAAACGTTCATTTAAAACCAAAAAACGTTTCATAAATGTTTTGATGAAATGTTTCTTTAACGTTTTTTTGTGAACAAAATTCAAGTTTTTATTACGCTTAAAAAACGTACAGTTGAAACGTTTAAATAGCGTTACTGAACGTAACAGAAACCAAAAAGAAACGTTTAAAAAATGCTTTGGATGTGTGTTTAATAGGTTTAAAAAACCGTATATTCGGAACGTTTAAATAGCGTTACTGAACGTAACAGAAACCAAAAAGAAACGTTTAATAAATTCTTTGGATGCGTGTTTAATAGGTTTCAAAAACCGTATATTCGGAACGTTTAAATAGCGTAACTACTGAACGTAACAGAAACCAAAAAGAGACGTTTAATAAATTCTTTGGCTGTGTGTTTAATAGGTTTCAAAAACCGTATATTCGGAACGTTTAAATAGCGTAACTACTGAACGTAACAGAAACCAAAAAGAGACGTTTAATAAATGCTTTGGATGTGTATTTAATAGGTTTCAAAAACCGTATATTCAGAACGCTTAAATAGCGTTACTGAATGTAACAAAAACCAAAATAAAACGTTTTTTACTCAGTGTTTACAAACGTATATTCGTAACGTTTAAATAACGTTACCGAGCGTAACAGAAACAAACGTAAAAAAAAGTACTAGTAGGCCTGTATAACAACATCACAACATTCTGGCAATGTTATACAGTATTTACAGAATCTATCTAACTATAGTAGACGAAAAGCTGAACTGGTGTAATAACATTCAAAAACTCTATAAAAAAGGGATATAATGTACCTGTTAAGACAACTTAGGAAATTTAATGTTAGCAAACAAATTTTTATACTGTTCTACCAATCGACCATACTTAGTGTTATATCTTTTTGTAGAATTATCTGGGATCTTGTTTATATTAAAAAGATAAGGAACTATTAAATAAAATTACCAGAAGGTCTGGGCAGGTTATTGGAGTTATCTTAATTTCAACTATGATGCAGGTGTTCTCTCCTTGGTAAAACGTGTACTCTCACAAACAGACCACCCCCTCCATAAGGAATACACTTTTCTTCCACCTAATATTCGTATCCATCTGCCTCGAAGCCGTACTAAACGCTACAATAAATCATTTGTCCCACAATCTATTTTCACCTACAACAAAATTGTCGAACGCTAATTCATGGAGAGAACACCTGGATCACTTTTTTGATATTTTATACTGTGATTATCTTCAATCTGCAATTTCCATTAAAGTTTTTTCTGTTTTCTTTTGATTCTACAAAAAAAAAACAAAAAAAAAAAACATTATATAACATGTAATAGAAGTGAAATTTCTCAATGCAAGAGTAGATATAAATATAAATGAACATCAAGACGCTATACACAAAGAAAAAGACCCCAAACCACGTAGACTAATATCACATATTGGAGACCTACTGAAATGAAAACTTAACATAATTTCAGACCTCATATGAGTTGGGTAAGATTTTAGAAAAAACTCCGCCACTCATACAGTACTTACCTTCACACCCTTTTTAAATGGAGTTGATTTGAGATACTTCCCAATTTCACTTTCAATCTCTCTTTGTCTGTATTGGTGTCTGTTCTACAAACACCTAAGAAAAAGTAGGAACTGTCAGTTTAGTTGATAGACCAAATACACCAGAATGAATTCCTAAATTCAGACATACAGTATCTTCTGGTAGAACTTTTGTGTATATAAAATCATCCACAGTAACTACATAATAAATTAACATAGCAATATTAAGTGCTTACATGTTATTATTGAACAAAGTGCAGTACCCTTAAAGGATTTCTTTTTCATTCCTCCCCTCTATGTTGAAAAAAGACCAGAGGTCTGCAGTTGCTGTTTTCTTTAAGCAATTTTCCTTTTGTTTCTTTATTTGTGGGCTTGTTGATGATTCTAGAAAAACATAAAAAGACAAATAACCATGTATGATCTAAAATTTAAAATAAGACAGTTTTAATTTAATTGCCGTATGAAAGCATTTTCAATACTAACACTAGAACGTTTTTTCTATAAACTAAATTGCTAAAATTAGGTATGGTAGGTAAAGGTACCAAAGCCATTAATTAACAATAAAATGATAACAATGACAATATTAATAACGGTGATGATAGTAATACAAATAGAAAACTACACACCAAATGACAGTTTACATATTTTAATCAGCCACAACTTGACAAAACTGACCCTTAAAATGTATTTTTTGAAATACTTTATAGGATAGAATACTGTATGTGTACTACTGTAGAAGTAAAATTATATTGAACGATTGGGCCTAAATAAAAAGTATCTACATCTACAATTAATACCACTCTTTTTAAAACTTTGTATAGTAACAAAATGTTAATGTTTAAAAACGAAATACCAGCCTGTGAAAAATTTAAACATAAGAATCCACATTTTCTGCAATATGTAACAGGCCTCTGCACATGTTTTAAAAGCATTCACTGACGAACCTATTTAAACATAGCTCCCAAATAGTCGCACATATTTATTAAATTTGTAGCCAACCCATCAATGGTTAAATTGTTATACGTTCTAAGTTATAAGCGTAATAATTTTAGTGTAAACCTTGCCTTCTCAATAAATAGCAAACCTTTGCCAATGAACGGTTTAATATTGAACCTGGTGAATTGCCACATACCATACCGATGGTTTGCAGTCAATATACAAATAATAAATGTTTGAGTGGAATAGACAGAATATTTTCATGAGTTGGAAGATGGACTGGGCTATTTAACTTGGCTCCACCTCGTTGAATAGACAAGTCCATCTCCTAACGAATGAAAATATTGTGTCCATTCCATGCAAAAATTCATTATTTGTTTTATAGCACACCTACTGTGCAGTTTTAGTAATAACAAATCTGCATAGTCAAGCAACACAAAGAAAGCCTTGATGATGGGCTGCCATATTGAAATGAATGTCATATAGATGGCGCTATAGGATTTTCCTCACGGAGGGGAGCAATTATAGACTGCGCACTCTACAGGCTTGTTTTCGATCGTGCAGTGTTCATAGGCCTACCACTTTGAACAAGATTCTCAAAATTAAAAAAAAACAACATGAACTTGCAATGTACCATCTGAACGTGCAATGTACCACCCAATCGTGATAGTCTAGGACAAAAATCTGAAAAGATGCTTAGAAATCAATTTAGGGGGAGTGGAATGTTAGAGGCTGTCAACATAGCCAGATATCCTAATTAATTAATCCCTTCTGATCACTCTAGGCCCTGTTGACACTTAATTTTTTGCCTCGTCTTGAAATGGCGGCCATTTTACAAAAATGGCCGCCAATTTTATATAAAATGTGCATAAAATTGGATCTAAATAAGATAGATGCACGATCTTGGTGTCTAAACACATGTACTTCAGACACGGAATCCATTAGATCGTGCAATGTACCACCCAATCGTGAGGATGAATCGAAATAATGAACGGCACGTGATACGTAATCAACCAATCAAATGGCAAGAATACACATAGGTGTCTTATAAATCAAAATAATTGGCAGGATTAGATTAAATTTTGGTTTTCCTTAAATACCCACAGACTGTTACCTGAATCTAATCGAAAAGCATCCTCTCTTAATAGAGGCCATGGAAAACTTTGTTCAATTTCTATTTCGTCAGACATTATTTCTGTTGCTGAAAACCAAATTTTGGAATTATTCAAAGATGGATTCTTTTTACATTTTTTTCTGTTTATGCAAAGCAAGACAAGCATTTAAGTTAAAAAAATTGCATTCTTTATGATTAAATAATAACTTAAAGAAATACCTGACAGAAAAGATGTTGCAGGACTGGGTGCAGGGGGTGAGGGGGGTACTGGTAGCACTGGTTGTAAATCATCATCATCTAAAAAGTATGAAAATGTTTATTCTAAATAAACTATACATACTATGCAATTTGTTTACATCATCTTATTTATCAGTAAACAGGACAATTCAGCTTGAAAACAAATGATGATACAGTATATAGATAATAAAAATACATTTTTTCTACAGAAAATAAAAAAGAAATTAGAAAAGTTTTCATCTCAAAACTATAATAATAAACGTAAAGGTATTCATATTTATCCTCAAGCTTAACTGGAAACTGGGGAAATTCGGATTACGGCCCTCCACGGACCAGCGCCTACCAGATCAGCAAACCGGGAGACGATCCCCTACTCTTTTCGAATAATGTACCAAGTTCTTCAACGTGCACTGTTAAGTACAAAGGAACAACGGCTTTACATCCCATCCGAAGGACGAGGCAATGAGTGTAAAGCATCTTGCCTAAGGATGCAATTAGTATGGTACAGATAACCTCGAACCCATGCCTATCACATGCCAGTCTGATATTACCATTACACCATCACTCTCCAGTATATACAGCACCCGTCGCGATTTCTAGACGGTCTCCCATCCAGAACGCAACCGGGCCCAACGTTGCTTAACTTCGGTGATCCGACGAGATATATATTTATAATATAAATTCATTTGTTAATGTCCAAGTGTAAACAGGACTTAACTCTTCCCATTCCATAATGCCTCGCCTGAACTTAGTTCACTTAAACTCTTCTGTGTGTGTTTCTTTTTTTTTTTTGAGATAGAGAAAAGTTCATTTCTGTAATAAATAAATGATATAAATATTAATTTTACATATCAAAATTAAATGTTTATAAAACAAAATGTTGTATTTATTTACCTTATCAATATAAGGAAATTTATTTTTAGAATAAAAAAAAGTTTCATTTTATTTCTAGTTATGCAAAAGACAAATATTTGAGTTTAAACAAATTAAAATTCTTTATGATTAAATAAAAGTATACAGTATATTAAACAAAAATCAAAATACCTGACTGTAAAGATGTCGATGGACGTGGTATTTCATCATCTGAAAAGTATGCATTTTTGAATTAAAATTAATGACAACTTACTGATAAGGCTTCTTAAAAACAATATTCAAATTGTTTACATCATTTTATTTATTGGTAAAAAAGAAAATTCAGCCCAGTAACGAAGGACGATAAATAGATAAATATATGTTTTTCCTACAGAAAGCAAAAGAAAGTTCTTCATCATAGATAATTATTATTCAAGATAATTATTTATAATGTCCTCAATGAAAATGATATTTTCATAAATCCAATCAAATGACGTCATGAACTAAAGAATAATAAAATTCAAACAAATTTGTTCCTTAACATCCAAGTATAACTAGATTTGAACTTGTCACGGTGATGAGTTAGGCTATCGCGCAAAGCATCGTAATTCTATTCATTAGGCTCAGTCTACAGTAAGCTGTACCACAACGATTGTACAAACAGCATAGCATTGATCAAAATCGTTTAACAAGCGTTACTGGCACAACCAGTATTGGCATTGTAAACGGTTTAAATGACGGTTATTTTTTTATTTTACACCACTCATGTTTACTTAATTGTTTGAGTATGATGACCTTTTCAAATTGAAAATAAAGTTCATATGTCATAAGGAGAATGTTTTGAGTAATAAGATTAATTGAAAAATTCAGATGACCATATGATGACTAAACAACATACTTATGATCTAAATGTCACATGAATATATATCTACAACTCATTGCCCTTTATAATAAGTTAAACAAATAGGGGGTCACCAGCCATCCAGGTGAGCTATAATCGTTTCAAAATAGGCATATTTTTACAAAAATTTGCATAAAATTATACCAATTTTCAAGCGCACGATTTTTAAAGTTTATTTTGCATTGATAATTCATCAAATATGAAAGAAATATATCATAAAACTATAAAAGACAAAAATCAAGCGCAAAAACGTGCTTTCTAGGCTGCGTATGAAGTGCGCAAAGCGCGCGCGCAACGCATATTTTTTTGAAAAATGTGAAATGCTTGAAAAGTCCTGAAACGTGTAGAAATTAGATTTTCAGAATTTTTAACTTTCAAAGCGCGATAATACCAATGTTAAAAATGTTTCTGATGATACAGGAAGATGACCCTTGACATGAAGCATACGTGTTTCAAGTGGTATTTAAAAATATCTATTGGTTTTCAATTTATAGTCGATCTAAGAATTTAAGAAAATCGCGCATAGTTACGCTACGCGACATTGCACAACTACATGTATACGCGCATCTGCTGGCCAAGTTACAACATAACTGCTACCGCCGTTTTTCAGATCTGCGTGCAACAAAAAATAAGCAAAAAAATTGAAATCTTTGACAATAACAATAGGCTATCGCTCTACAGATAGCGATAGCCTAAATAGAACTTAACTCTTTCCATTCCATAATGCCTCACCTGAACTTAGTTCACTTGAATTTTTTCTTTAAGGCCTACATGTTTTTTGAGGTTTTATTGGAAAATAGGAAAAATCCATTTCTGTAATAAAGAAATGAAAAAAAATCATGATAACACAAAAATAAGTATTTAACTAGAATTTAATTCGTCACTTTGACGAATTATAGGTGATCATTTTTATCATTTTAATGAAATTAAAACTTTTTAAACATGCACGTACGTTAACATACGATCGTAAAAAGTTGATGTACGCCATCCTATGACATGATGCATACGCTTATAGTGCTGAGTTGTGCCTATTATATGCCATATACAATATGTACAGTATATACTGTATATCTATATACAGTGTAGCATAGGTGAAATTACGGGACCCACATCATGTTCTAATTTTTTGGTATGATGGAATTATCAAAATAAACTCAAGGATGAGAATTTTGAAAGATAATGAATTGAGGAAATAAATATAAGAATTGCAAGAGAATCTGGCACGTAGAAGCGCTGTGCGCGCTCTTTGAAATTTGTATAACTTTGACGAAAAAGATGAAAAAAACTACTTTATAACTTCATCTGGCCATATGTTAACGTCACAACATCCGATAGGCTTGGTTTTTATATGAATTCATATCTACATTTCAATTAGCTTTTATAATAAATTATAATCATCAAGGTAACCTTCAATTCTGAAGAGCTGTAAGATATTCAAATTTAAGGCAAAGGTGAAATTACACGACCTACGTTATTCAAGTTTTTACGCGTGATGACGTCATCAAAATGAAAACACAGACAACTTATGATAAAGATAAATAATTAAGCAAGCACACACTGAAATTTGTGCGAAAATCGAGCTCAAATAGCGGAGATGCGCTCTATTGAATGTGATAACCTACACAAAACAGAAAAAAATCCTAATTTTTAAATTCAAGTGGCCATTTGATGACGTAATACCATTTTGTACGTCTAATGTGTATATACATTTATATCTACAACTCAATGGCTTCCCGAATAAGTTAAAAAACTTAGGGGTCATCGTGCATTCTGAAGAATTATTTTATTTTTATTTTTCATAATTTTCAGCACTTTTATGCAATTAATGTGCGCATTTTGTCATTTTTAACATGCTCGTATAGCGTTATTTTAAGTCGGAACGGACTCAAATTTGGTGAATGTACTAAGGATGGTGAGTAGAATGCGATTTCTAAAAAAAAATTCGTATTTTTACGCTTTTTAAGAATTGCGCATTTTTGCAAAGTAATTTTTTGAAACACGCAAATAGCCTAATTCATGCTCTAAATTGATCAAAACTTAATTTTGAGCTTTTTAAATTTTTAACGCGCGATTTCACGCGTATGACCTTACGTGTGCGTGCCTTTTATTGGTTAATATATTTACCTTTTACCTGAAGTTTACGTATTGTGAATTTTATTGATATGTGATAAAGAGTTATGGCGATATGATTGATAATGTGATTTAACAAAATGGCGTATAAATGACGTCACGGTTGAGTGATCACGCTAAAAAGCTTATTATGATTAAGTTACAGTATTTGAAAGATATTGTGAAACTTTTGTCATCTTCAACATTAAACTTTTTGAGATAATTTAACGCGTGATTTCACGCGTATGACCTTACGTGCGCGTGCCTTTTATTGGTTAATATATTTACCTTTTACCTGAAGTTTACGTATTGTGAATTTTATTGATATGTGATAAAGAGTTATGGCGATATGATTGATAATGTGATTTAACAAAATGGCGTATAAATGACGTCACGGTTGAGTGATCACGCTAAAAAGCTTATTAGGATTAAGTTACAGTATTTGAAAGATATTGTGAAACTTTTGTCATCTTCAACATTAAACTTTTTGAGATAATTGTTACACAAAATCTGTACAGAGAGAAATAAAGAATAAAGATTTCATACAATAACAATAGGTGATCATTTTATTCTAAATGATCACCTAATTACCTCATAAATATAGAATGAAAATTCAAATAAAAACCTTACAAACCAGAGGTATTTTACCTTGAAAATATTTATAAACTATAAAATATTCCCTCTGTGATGTTGCCATATTATTTATGTTCTGATTCCCTGTGTTTAGATAAGGATGCTTGAGACCAGGTCCGCCTAATATTATTAGCCTATCAAAATCGTATAACTTTGGAGGGAAAATGTTATCCTCCTCTGAAGCCTAAAATGTGCATGTCCAGTATAAAAGTGGAATGTAATAGATATTAGAGGGAGAAGAGAGAATAAGATCAAAGTAGATAAACGGAAAGATGATAAAGAAAATATTAAGGCTTGACTGGTAGTGGTAGAAAGATGTATTAATCGAGTTACAAGGAATAAAAGTTCTAGTTGAGTTAAATATACTTTTTGTATGAGTTATCATTCAGTGACAGCAGTGTACGTCGCGTGGAAATATATACGCCTGAGAAAGCTCGGAACCAACTAAAAAATATTCACTACATGGTGGCAGCGGTAAAAATTTTTGTTGAAGATACATGATTTAAGTATCAAGAAGAAGAAGAAGAAGAAGAAGAAGAAGAAGTGACAGTGCCTACTCCACGGGCCTGTTAAATCAGTAACCAAAAAGTTAAATGGTTACGAAGATCTGGATTCCTGACAGTTTTTATACCGTGCGTTGTTTGGATATTACAACGAAGAAGAAGTACTGTTGAGCTCACGACTGCTGGATATTCATCGGAGATATATATTCACCGAGATCTGAAAGAAGAAGACTGAAGTAACAGAAGGAAGCCCAGTAAATGTTGAGAAGATTTGCAAAGCTGACTTTGTAAACTATTATTATTTCGAAAGTAAATTTTTGTACGGAGCGAACTTGGAACGATGTTTGTGACTTTGAAGTAAATTAATGTCTTATATTGTATTGCATTTAAAAATTTATGTGGATTTCATATTTTTTACATATCTGAATGGAATCAAGGTAATACAAATACTTTTATAACATATTTTGTATACATAAGTTTACATATTTCATTAGTAAAATTGTTATTAGCATGATAGCATGACAACTTTAAGATCGGGTAAAAATATAGATAAGACTATGTCAGACAAAGATACTAGGGAAGATATGGTTGACCAAGAAGAGGTTGACAAGTCAATGAAATATATGATAAAATGGCTAGGGATATTGATTTTCCCGAAATACCCGGCGGTATGCCTAAAGATATGATGCTCGAATATTTTCGAATGAAGTTCGAGGCCGAAAACAAAAAGTTAGAAATACAATACCAACAAGACCAATTAAGATTAGAAGCAGATATAGAGCTAAGAAAAATTGAATCACAAGAAAGAGTGAAAATGATGGAATTAGAAAATAGGTCTAGCTACAGTAATGCTAGGAATATAGTAGATGAAATGAAGGTAAAGGTTCCTACTTTGAAGGAATCAGATGATATTGATATATATTTTAGAACATTTGAACACTTGGCAGAAGCCACAGGTTGGGATAAGAATACGTGGACCGCTAGGTTAGCACCTGAACTGTCTGGTAAAGCTAGGACAGCCTATGCATCCTTAACCGTAAAAGAATGTGTAGATTATGATACCTTAAAGAAGGCAATCTTAGAAAAGTATGATGTGTCCGCAGAGACCTACAGATTTAAATTTAGAAATTCAAACAGAGTTAAAGATATGTCCATCAGGGAATGGCTGAATGAGCTCTCCCATTATTTAAAATGTTGGATGAAATGTGCTAATGTAAAAGAAGATGATGCTGCAGGCATTATTGAAATGATTATAATGGAACAGGCACTTGATAAAATGCCTGAATATCTGAGGCTTTATCTTAGAGATAAACAAGTAAATAAGAGCTATGATATGGCTATGATAGCCGATGATTATATAGCTAATAGAGGGGGTGTCACAAAAGCTCAGACCACGAAAGCTCAGACCCCCTAAGACCTAAGATCACGAAAGCTAAGACCCAACACCTAAGATTACAAATATTTATCTTTCGCACCTGCCTTGTATTTTAACTCCCAACATTTATTCTGAATACCACACCTTAGAATTGGCACTTTCATGAAAAAGAATCACATAAAAAGTAACAAATACATTTTTAAATTGATGATTTTACAGACGTTTTTCTCGCACACAAAATGACTAGCCTACAGTACAGTAGGCCTACCCCATGGGCCATGTTCAATGTTTTTGTTTCTATGGAACGTCAAAAAAGCAAAAATTATATAGAGGGCTGAAAACTCTGTGGAGTCCATCTACAGTGTGGACGGAACAATGTAAAATTAAAATTGTAATGATAATAGTATAATCATGCAAGTACAAAGAAATAAATACTGGCAAATAAATTTTAATTTAAAAATCATGATAAGTTTTTTTGTTTCGTTTTCTTTCTGTTTTTATACTTGTACTATTATTGTTGCTCTTTTGGCGCTCCATAGAAACAAAAACATTGAGCATGGGGAGCTCGAGGAGTTACATTGTCATTACAGTATACAAAGAAACACATCTGTAAAATCATCAATTTAAAGGATTTATTTATTTGTTATTATGTGTTTCTCCTTTTGAAAGTACTTATAAGTCCTAATTTTAAAGTGTGGTGTTCAGGATAAAGTTAGTCAACAAATTTGGAGTCAAAATACAAGAAAGGCAGGTGCGTAAGAAAAACATCCTCTGAACCAACACAATGGAGTAAATATATACCAACAAACAACCCGTCAAGTTTGTTTGTTGTAAAGAAAAAATATACTTTTACTCAACGGGCGAAAATAATGTGAGTTTATCTATGTTTTGCGGTAGTATTAAATTATATTTATGGTAATAAATGAAACCTACCTGCTGTGTTTAAAATTATGTATGGATAAACAAGTATTGTTTTTAAGCTGTAGTATATCTTAGTATTTGTAATCTTAGGTGTTGGGTCTTAGCTTTCGTGATCTTAGGTCTTAGGGGGTCTGAGCTTTCGTGACACCCCTAATAGAGGTGGCCGTGGCTATTGGAATGCCGTAAATTCTGAAAATAAGCCTACGTGTTATAAGGGCCAAGAAAATAGTAAACCTAAGAATAGTACGACCCAGAATAACCCTGGAGCTAGGCAGCAAGGATACAATAGGTATCGCGGAAGGGGAGGCAAATTCCATAACTATGGTAGAAATTTCCAACAGAGAGAACCTTCAAATGAATGGATTAATGGCCTATGCTTTAATTGTAAGGAGAAGAGACATAAAATAGGGGATTGTCCTAAGATGGTAGCAAAAGGAAAGACTAGTGACACTAAGAAGGGCCCGAATGTGAAAGATGGCTTCAGATGTGAAGGACTAAAATCAGATAGACCCCAAGTAGTTATAGATAGTGTAGAAAATAAAATGGAGAAATGTACACTACCAGGAAAATTAGAAGGACAGGATAGAACTATGCTGAGAGACTCGGGATGTACCCAGTCAGCTGTCAAAGAAAGTCTAGTGCCTAACAAATTTTACTTGCCAGGAAAATGGGTTATGTTAAGAGGTATAGGAGGCGATATTACCGTCCCTTAAGCTGAGGTAGCTATAGAAAGTAAGATAGTGACAGGAAAAGTGATTGTAGCCGTAATCGAAGGATTACAGAGGGGGACATGTTATTGGGTCATGATTTGGACCAGAATTGTGGGGAAACAATGGCTAAAGAAATGTTCGTCCTAACTAGGGAGCAAGCCAGAATAAAAAATGATGTTAGAATACAAGACGAAATGATATTGTTAGGGAAAGATAGTAACTTTAAGCCGATAGAAGAGCCGCCTAAAGAAACTAATGTACAATTGTTGAAAACAGTAGTAAATGACAACAAAGTAAATAAAACTAAGTGTTTAGATGATATGAATGGAACAGAAATGAATAATTTGTTTGACGAAAATGAGGAAAAAGCTAAAGATAAAACAGTCAAACGTAAAACTTATGAACAACAGCACAAGCTGAACCTAACTAAACAAGAACTGATCAAATTGCAAACTAAGGATGACTCACTCAAAGGAGTGTTTGACAGGGTAGTCCCTATAGAAGAAATAGGTCAGCATAGGGTATGTTTCTTTATGAGACAAGGTATATTGATGAGAAATTGGAGTAGTATTAAAGATAAGAATAACCAAGTGGAACAGATTGTATTACCCACTCAGTGTAGACAGGGTGTATTACACTTAGGTCATAATGTGCCATTTGCAGGTCACATGGGTGTTGAGAAAACTAAAAGTAGGATCCTGAATCAATTCTATTGGCCAGGTATGTTTAAAGATGTGGTAGTCTATTGTAAAGTCTGTAAGGAATGCCAAAAGGTAGATAAGGGTAAAAGTAAAAGGAAACATACTTTGATACCATTACCGATTATAAGTACACTATTTAAACGTATAGCGATAGACATTATTGGACCCTTATCTAGAACAAGCCGTAATAACAAATATATGCTTACTATAATTGACTATGCTACGAGATATCCGGATGCTATCCCGTTACCCAATGTTAGAGCTGAAACAGTAGCCAGGGCTCTAATAGAAGTCTTTACTAGAGTAGGATTACCCGAAGAGATTGTAAATGATCAAGGAACTAATTTCATGTCTTCAATTATGCAATCTATATGTAGTATGTTGGGGATTAATCAATTAAAGACTACAGTGTACCACCCCAAAGCAATGGGCTTGTTGAAAGATTTCACGGTACATTGAAATATATGATAAGGACACTTACAGTTAAGCAAAGAAAAAATTGGGATAACTACATACCCCCCTTTCTGTTTGCATACAGAGAAGTTCCTAGTAAAGCGACGGGCCATTCACCTTTTAAATTGCTTTATGGTAGAGAGGTGAGGGGACCCTTGAGTTTACTCAAAAGTAATTGGGTAGAAGATGAAGAAACATCTACTGATGTTATCAAATACATGTTAGACATAAGAAAAAAAATGGAGGAATTAATGAAAGATGCTAATGTAAACAAACTTGAACAACAAGAAATTATGTCCCACAATAGAGACACGTTTCGCGCTCGCGAGGTCACCGTCAGTTTTACCTTTTAGTGGGTATACAATGGTAAACAAACACAGCGAGAGGTATGTTAAAGCATGGGAGAACTGAGAGATGATCATCTTAAAAAGCAATCGTCAAAACTAGCCTTTTGATGGAATGGCATGGTAAGGATGTTATTTATTTTCTAAACTTATG